>NW_017265135.1:2749617-3057424 GCF_001638985.1 Phycomyces blakesleeanus NRRL 1555(-) | reverse complement strand
GTCTTTTGCACGTCTAAGTTCGATGTAGCATCTTCTGCAAGGAAATGTGGTGGCCGGCCCAAGCAATCCGCAAAGTTCTGAATGACATGGCGTGTCAGCCTCAATCCAAAGGATGGGAGCAACAACCAGAACATACTCATTGTCTTCAGCGGAGAACATTTTTACACCTTTCTCGAGTTTCTTAAAGTCATCAACGATTGCTGGCAGAAGAGACATACCATTTGCACCATCTTTCTTAGGGATTGTAGAAAGAAACTGGATGTTTGCTATCGAATTTCGATCCTTAAAAGGCAAGGCAGCGCATCTCATTAACCAGCTTTCAAACGGATTGTACTGCTTTGAACGATTGCCAGAAGTGTCGTCTGTAAAAAGGATGATTGAAACAATCCTAACTTTGTAAAACACTGCATCGCGATCTACATTACCGGGCAAAACAGAAAGAGGCATAGGCTTCTTCATTGGATGAACTCCAAAAAGAAGAAAGTCATGAGCAGGACTCAATCTGGTAAGGCTACTTGAGATACTGTAGTAGTGATCTCTTTCAACAGGAGTGGTGTCAACGTGAGAGATCTGCTCTACTCTAAGATTGGTAACAGCAACCTCAACGCCATAGCATACAATCGAAATCGCTCTGACCAGATACCCTCTCGCAAAAATGTTTTTATTTGCCGTGTGGAACGATTCAACCAAAAAGCGGATGCTGCAATCGTTTGTCTTCAAGTAAACAATGTTTCCAAACCAGACATCTATACCATTTACAGTGTGCATAGGCTGCTGAAAGAGATGGTGGGTTCTTCACTTTTCACCTTGTTCCAAACAGATCGATTGGTTTGGGGTACGATCGGGCATGGACGAGATCAACTTGGATTTCTTTGGGTTTGCCATAAGAAATCTCAAGTGGTCGGACGGAAGGTTAATATGGGCGAATGCGTTCCCGTTTGATCCAGGTACTGATATTCTTTGTGAAGGAAAGACAGGCATCTTGGACTTCTTTCTTGCCTGATAATTTAAAAGAGCATCCAAACGAGGTAACTTAAATGTTCTTCCTATGGGAGTTTCTTGCTGGATCTTAATGATCAAGTTCATCGCAAGCAGTATCTTCTTCAACATTCGCTGGGAGATCATGTCATTATCCCCATCGATAAAAGCGAAAAGGATCATGGTTTGAAGATCGCGAAAAGGATAACAGCTTGTAGGGTCATTTACAGCGCCAATTGTCTCAAAGACTTCTTCCGGGATCTCAGAGTCATCATCGGTCATTGATACCTCATCAGCAGCAGCAGCAGAAGAAAACATGTCAGAGAACGCGTTGAAAACTGGATTACTGTTCATTTCAATATCAAAGAAATTATCGACAATATCGTTTTCCTCGTCTACAATGTTGTCTTCTTCATCCCCGATACTGGAGGAGTCATCTTCGTCACTCGAGTAATCAAATGCATTAGCATCCGGAATAGTGTTCTCGACTATCAATTCGGCCTGCTCGGGTTCGTCGAGTACAGTATTGGTTGCCATTTGATTACTTATATGGTGAACCTTCGAATGCCTTTTCAGTAACCAAGGCTTTTCGAACTCTTTTTCGCATTCAGAGCAGGTAAAAACACCTGAATTGATGCTAAAGTTAAGTTCGCCTTGCCTTTTAGGGGGGCGAGTCTTAACGATTTTATATGTTTCTTGTCTTGTATTCTTTTGCATAATAGTAAATTGATTGTAAAAACAAAGGGGGGAAAATGACTTTGCGAAAATAATTGAATTTATAAAATGTGGAAAGATCGATATTTAATGTCAGCGGACCAATTAGAATTTTTTTTACTTCTTTTCTTTTAAGAAAATATCGCGTGTTTTTGTCTTCTTTTTCATTTTACTTTTCCACAAAATATTTATTATTTGCATGAGCTTCCATTTGTAAGATATTCCAGTATACTTATAGTATTTATAGAAGCAGAATTTTGCTTAAAGACCGTAAGCTCAAAGGTATTTATGCTATCAAAGTTTTTTATGTCATTGTGTTTATTAATCATACAATTCTAGTTTATAAATTAGTTTTTCATCATCTCGGTAAATCAATAAAGAGGTAATAACTACATGTTCCTCTTACAAAGCAACAGAAGACTAACTATTTACTCCTCACTTGCAGAGATTTGGCTGCCTTTTATTGCAAATGCCTTAATAGAGTCAAAGGTAAAATTCTGTTAAATATATATAACTAAGTTTAATTACTAATTATTAGTTCTTCTGCTTTAGCTTTTCTCGAAATTCAAATCTTTATGCTCTTTGGGTTTATTGGAATTTCTGGCACCGGGTCTCTTGGATTAGCTAGACATAGTAGTTTGCAGCAAACCGATCACGTAATTTACAGGCATAAGTACAAACAGTTATACTACTAGTGTTTCTAGTGGTACGAATATACTGGTGTGCTACTGCCTGTGGATTTTATGGTCCAGTCTAGCTTTTTTTTAGCCTAATTTTTTTCGAAATAAAAAATAAATTTTTTACAACCCAAAATTATTTGAAACAAATTAAAAATTTGAACCATTTTTGAAATTGTGCAGTACATTTTTTAATCGAAATCTATTGGCCGAGAGTAGTCCCCCCATCCCCCCACTTTTCAGTCCCCCAAAAAAATGAATTTCCTGTTATGGGCAAAATTCGCCCCGTATACAAGAATCCTTTTAAGGAACAAGATTACACAAAAAAATCTGCTGTGGTGTAAGTGAAATGAGATGGGGGACGGGGGCTGTCAATCACCTGCTCCGTAGCTTCATTTTGGCTTCTTACACTCTGTGAAACAATTGAATAAGGTACATTTAAACGTTGCTTTGCCCTGGCTGCTTTTCAATTTTTTTTCTTCTTCTTCCTCTCTTTAACTTCTTGTTCCTCTTGTTCTTTCCTCTCTTATCTTTTAAGAATCCTACAAGACTTTCTCTCTCTCTCTCTTTCTCTCTTTATCTTTGAGCCGTTCACCCTTTTTCTGTCTAGTGATAGATCCACATTACCGTCCTCTTCTGTTTAGGTTAGTTGAGACTCTGGAACTAACCAACAAACTCTGAATCTCATCTCTCCTCATTCATTCAATCGCAATCTAGCCATGACAGAACCTTTAGATAAAAGTGGAAACCAACAACGCACCTTGGGCTTGCTGAGACCAGACGCGCTAGAACAAAAGGAAATCGTTCTTAAGTTGGCTAAGGATGCTGGTCTAAAGCTTCAGTTTGAGTCTTTGCGCACGCTTTCAGAAGATGACGTCCGAAAGCTGTTGGCGGTGGACTGCGACCCAGACACTGTCACCGCTTGGAGCAGGTGAGAAAAAGGGGATCTTGTGACCTCAGCCAATCGGACACATTCTCACCCATCGTCCTATTTTCTTCAAACTTTCTAAAGCCAGCCTGTGTATGCATTTGTGTTGGAAGGACCCAATGCAATTGAAGTGTGGAAAGGAATCTTGGGATCAGAAACTAGGTATGATGATGATAATAATAATAAATATAATGGCGATGACGACGATGATGATATGATCCAATCGATATCAGAATATAAAAGAAGAAGAAATTTATTGATGTATCAATCTCCTGACTGACACTTACACTATATTTATATATATATATATATTTATAAATACCTTTATACATACATACATACATAAATACACACACACACATATATATATATATATATGATTATACAGCAAGTCTTCTGGGTTGTGCATATCGTGCGTTGCCAGTCGGTCAGAAGCAGTTGCAGCCCGCCAGATCAAATTCATCACTAGTAGTACCAGCAGTGGAAGTATAACCAGTAAAACCTCACCAAAAACAGTCAAGCGTATGTCGGGTGGCCGGAAAAGTGCCACAGGGCCTAGTGGGATTGCAGCCCCTGGGCAGCCCAAGGGGTCCGGAAGAGGATCCGCCAACAATGCAACACCAGTTACCAAGACAGTCGCACCAAAACCAACCACACAACGTCCCACATCTGCCGCCGCTTCAGCCAAGTCCACACCCCCACCAAGAAATGCTGCCAGTCAAACTGCCGGTATCAAGCCAGTCACCAGTCGACGCCTCAGTCAACCAGTCCGCAGACCATCGTCTGCTTCTTCACAGCCACCCGCATCAGTACAAACCCCACCTCCCACCGAACGCAGGTCTTCTCTTGCCCGCGCCCGTACTACACGTCCTCCTACCACCAATGATGACCCCAAGTCGGGTTCCACCGCTAGATCGTCTAATCTCGTACGTTCACTTTTTTTTTTCTTTTTGACTCACATGTATTAGTATTTTTTTTTAAAAAAAATTGACCTTTACTCACTATAAAAAAAAACATGGTGTTACATGACATGATCTTTTCACAGAACGCCCGCCCAACCTCAGTCCACCTCACTCGTACCGAACAAGGCAATCGTCGTGCTAGTAGTGTTTCCAATGCGGCATCTGCTAGAAAATTGTCTACCACCGGCGGAATCTCGAAACCTCCTCTTTCTGTCTTGACGGGCAGAACTCGTAAGTACAGCCGAGCAGAAAAGCGCCCGGATGAAAAGTCTCTTGGAACGACTCCGATAGAAGAAAAATCACAACGTCAACCTCCTCATCCCAAGATCGACGAAGTTGAACCAGAAGAGGAGGCGAAGGTTAAGGAAGCCGAAACAAAAGCCGAGTCCGAGTCCGAGTCCGAGTCCGAGTCCGAGACTAGGCCTGAGTCTGAGCCTGAACTCAAACCGGTAGTGGCCTTGTTTGAAGACGATCATCTTGTGGCTCCAGTGCCGGACCCCACCGAGAGTGTTGCTTCATCTGCCGGAACTCTCAGTGACATTGAGTCATGGTCAAAAGATTGTCGTCAGGATGATAGTGAACATGATGCGGAGGTGGCTGCTGCTACCTCGGCTGCCATTCCTACACTTGAACGACCTTCTTCAGCAAGAGCATCATTCTCGCCCAACAGTGTGGCCTCGTTACCTCGTCCAGAGACACCCGAAGTTGATCAGCTCCGACAGAGATTCGAAACACTTGCCTATAGTCCCACGTTTGAAAAACGCAAGACACCCACCATCTCACCCGAGATTGCCTCCAGACTAAAGGACCTTCGGCCCAGAGGACCGACAGGTACACGTGTCAAAACCATGGTCAGCTTCTTCATGGATGAGAACCTGCATAAATGGGAATTCTAGATTTCATCCCCTTTCCTTTCTTTTTCTGCTCAAACCTTCAACCGCACTTATTCACTCACTCACTCATTCAATCAAATTCTTTTCTATCTACCTACCTACCTACCTATCTTACCTTACCTATCAATCAACCAACCAACATTTCACTTACTCCATTCATTTTTTTTTATAATTTCTGACATTCCTTTCTGGCTCTTCATTCTTGCATTTTCTATATGCTCATTCTTTAAAACTCCCTTCTTTTTTTTTTATCTTTTCTCTTATGGTTATCAATTGTGAGCCTATAACTTATCATATACCCTAGCCCTTCTTTTTTCTTCATAATTTTCTTGGCAAAAAAAACAAATTCAACAAACAGACAACAAAAAACATGAAAAAAAAATGGAACAGACCAAAAAAAAATTATCTCTTTTTTTTTCCTTTCTATTTCTTATATTGAATGGATTTTTATTAAATATCATTATAAATATGTATATATTTTGTGATATTCAAAATTAAACAAGAGAATGTGATTGTTGAGCTATAGGGTATGCAAGGACTACCCATAAAAGGAAAATAAAGAGTAAAATAATATACATATACACAGAAGAAGAGGTGTGAGATAAAGATAAAGATAAAGATATTGCGATTGAGATTGAGAGTGAATGTGCTTATGCGCGTGTGCTTATGCTTGTGATTGAGTAATGAATGAATGGTATGCAGAAAGATAACCAAAAAAATAATAATCAGTAAATATCGTATATATTATATAAATGATCAATATTTGAAAGTAATTCTGTGTGTACCCTTTTTTTTTCCTTCATTTCATCATGAAGTTTTCATCTTACCTTTTTCTCGCCACAGCTTTATCCCTTATTTGTGGCTCAAATGGTCAGGGACCCAATGGTGAACTTCAACTAACTCCATGTCAGGAGAGCAAAGGCAAAATTATGTAAGAAATAAGAAAGGAGGTTGTGTGTTTTTTGTTGTTTGTGGTGTCTATTGTGTCTCATACAGAATCTTAAATTCTGTGTATTGTATAATGTAGGGTCAACAGACTTACATTCGATCCTAACCCTCCTACGATTGGTAAGCCGGTCTTGCTCAATTTCAATGGCACTTTTGCAGAAGACTTTCCACTCGGCATGAAGGTCAATCTTGAGTTTAGCAAGGATGGTCAAGTATTGTTTCGACAAGAAAAAGACTTTTGCCAGATGGTCGAATCGCTTTCTCTCTTAAAATCCAGTATCCTATGTCCCCTTGTAACCGGAACACACAACATATTGGCCAAGATGAATGTACCTGGCTTTATCCGTAAGTCTATGATTATTTCTTTTAAAGCAAAAATTGTATCTAACCTTTTAATTTTAATTTTTGCTTTTGCTTTACATAGCTTCGGTATGCTATTCTATAATTTCGATTGAGAATTAAGAATGTTCCTTCACTCTTTCCTTTTGACTCACCAATTTTTATTTTTTATTTTTTTTTAATTTAGAGCCTGTATGGAGTAAATGTCAAGATCACCAAGCCAGACAATGACGAGGTTATATGTCTTGAAGGAACAACCCATTTACAGCAGCCATTAAAAGCATAAGGAAGAACAATTAGAATAATTCCATTTTTTAACTTATTTAATTTAATAAATATACAAATGTGCTACACACCTATCTTGTGCCTTTGTTTTCTTTTATATATATATATATGTTCTTGGGTCAGAAAATACAAGGTTTTTATTAAGACCAATACAAAAAGAAAACAAAAAAATAAACATAGAAAGAAAAATTAAACACAATCCAGT
Organism: Phycomyces blakesleeanus NRRL 1555(-); assembly: GCF_001638985.1. Taxonomy (NCBI): domain Eukaryota; kingdom Fungi; phylum Mucoromycota; class Mucoromycetes; order Mucorales; family Phycomycetaceae; genus Phycomyces; species Phycomyces blakesleeanus. The sequence continues at coordinate 3,050,495 of NW_017265135.1, read as the reverse complement.
TACTGCTGGGTCTTTCGGATACGGTCAACAAGAGAATCCATTTGGTTTTTACATTGTTCAACACTATCTTTTAGTTCCTTGTCTTTGTCTGTACAAGGACTCAGTGCCTCCCCGAGTTTCACAACCTCGGTCTTGAAAGCTGTCTTGTTCTTATCATGCCAGCTTTCAATATTTTTCACCACATCTCTGGTGGACTCTAACAGACTAGAGCGTTCATCCCCTAGCGATTTCAGCTCATGTCCACCCTGTTGAAGACGCTCAATAGATTCCTGGCCTTCTTTTTTCAAGGTACTCAAGAGACTCAATAGTTGTTCATGAGCTAGTTTTTCATGTCGACGTTGACCCGAAAGTCCTTTTAGTGAGTCCTTGAGAGCCTGTGTCTGGGCCTGGGCCTGTGCCGCCTTGAGCTTGGCGCGAGAGATAGCCTGTTTGTATTCACCTGCTTTCTTTTTTAACTCTGCTGTTCCCATACGTTGGGTCTCGGCTGCCAACTGGACTGAGCTGGCATATGTTTTTTGATCATCGGCTGTGGTCTTGAGAGAATCAATTGCAGTCTGCTTGGCATCAATTTCCATTGCCAGCCGGTTCATCTCCAGTCGGAGCGTGTCATTCTCTGCCCGAAATACACTCTGGCTAGCGAGATGCATGTCACGGGTCTCGGCTGTAGTCTTGACTTCTAGTGCCATGGCATCGCGCTGTCGGGTCAAAACTTCATGTTTGCTTTTGAGAACAGAGACCATTCCCTTGGTGCGTGCACTTCTCGATTCCTCTGGTTCGATCGAATCAGCTGTCAACTGTTTTCCTGACTGTACTTTTGCTGTCTGATTGAGATCATGCTTCGAGGACTGGCGTGGGTTCATCTGATCATAACGGAACAGGTGTCCGTAATTTATCCGAGACACATTATTATCGTGGGAGACCTGCATAAGAAAAATATAGTAAAAAAGGAGTCCAAAACAAGAAATATAAAGAAGTGTAGATACAAAGAATAAAAGTAAAAGTAAAAGTAAAAGAAAGAGAAAGAGAAAGAAAGAGAGAGAGGCTTAGGGTCGACTTGTGTGATAGCTGTGCAGTACAGTACAGTACACTATACTGTACTGTATTATTATTATTATTTTCTGTTAGACTTAGAGGCGTGACCTGACGTGAAGTACCGTCAAAGCCCAGTTTGGAAAGGGTTTATGAGGCACAAAATCATAATTATCCAATCTAAACCAACACACAAACGAGCACTGTGTCGTTTGGCCCCAAATCAATGTCTCCAGCACGCGCATTCGGATTCCTCCACTCTAAATCAGCCCAAATTACTCCGACACTGCAGCAAAATGTATGGCAAAAAATTATAGTTATAATAATAATAACAGTAAGTAAAACACAGAATACTTAAAGAAGTGCTACGCCTATTTTACACATACATACATTATTACTATTATTGTTATTATTGTTATTGTTATTAATAAGGTAGCCATATAATAATAACAAAACCAAAAATAATGAGAAAGAAGCTACGGGGACAAAGAAGCCATAAAAGAAAATAGCCTCACAGAAACTATTTAGTCATTTAGAGTAATAAATGGATCATGTAGACCAAAGCTGTATTTAATCATCCAGAAACGGACTGTGCGCTAAAAAAGGCAGATTCGTTTCAACAGGTCGCACATAACGATCATTCATTTTGGTCGTGACTTCTGAATAAAATCTGCCAAAAAAAAAAGACAGAGAGAGAGAGAGAGAGACGTCAAAATTATAGAGAAAGAGGAAATAGAATCAAATAGATCATGTCACCATCACGCCTAGCCCTCGTTCACCTTGACGAGAAATACACTAAAAATGCAGTTGTAAAAGCACTTGACAACAGTGCCATTGACTGGACAATTGACAGAGAAATTACAGAAGACAATGCCGAAGCTGATCTCAACTTGCCCTTTGTGTCTCTTCAGTGGCTTGAGTACGAACAAATAAACTGGTTACACCTCAGTCGCCATTCAGAGACCACAATGGCCAATGCGTATTGCATTCGTAAAGGATTAATTCGCAAAGCTCAATTAGCATACAACATGACAAAGTATCTTTCAAAGAATCCCGAAAGCATTCTTAAACAAGCTATTCCCGAGACCTGGCAATTTGAACTTGATCATGTAGACTATTTTGAAGAAGCCATGAACGAAGTATTTGAAGTTGAGAGAGATCTCCTTGAGAATGAGGAAAAAACCGAGGATCGACACATGTTTATTATCAAACCAAGCATGGCAAACAAAGCCGCCGGTATCTCTGTTTTTGATTCTATGGACCAATTAAGAGCCATATTCGAAGAACCCGAAAGTGACTCTGAAGATGAGGAATACGATTCTGATGCAGAGGATCTAATGCAAGTCCGCGAGTGGGTCATCCAACGCTATATCGATCGTCCGTTGTTAGTAAACAAGCGAAAATTCCATGTCCGTGCGTATGTACTCGCTGTCAGCAACATCCAAGTCTACCTGTACCATGATATGCTTGCCTTGTTCGCTCACAAGGAATACTCAACTACCGACTTGTCAGACTCATTGGTTCATCTGACTAATACATGTATTCAAACAGACGAAGCTGACTTTGATGAACAGTCTTCTGTTCGTCTCTATTGGGAGTTGGAGCGTCTGGGTGTTCCAAAGGCTGATTTGGAAACCATGTTCGGCAAAATGCAGCTCATTTTGGCAGATGTATTTGATGCCTGTGTCAGTGAGATGACTACCTTCCAAGCCATCCCAAATGCCTTTGAGTTGTTTGGTATCGACTTTATGATGGATCAAGATCTTAATGTATACTTCCTCGAGGCTAATGCTGTAAGTTAAACAATCGCAAAGAATCACAAGAAAAATAACATTTTTCTTTTTATTGATATTTGCTTTCGATTTTTTCTTTCATTGAATTAGTTCCCTGATTTTAAGCAAACTGGTGCCAAATTGCAACATGTCATCCAGGAACTATTTGATGCCACCACAAAGACTGCAATTGAACCTTTCTTTAGCGAGAAAAAAGCAGTATCCGACAAGTTTGTCAAGGTTTTTGAAAAGGAGCTCTTGTCCCTCTAAAAAAAAAAGCGTGGCCCCACTTTTTTTTTGTGTTTTAATATTCTGTACCATTATTCCATATCATATTACATCATACTTTTTTTTTTCTTATATGTGTATAGATATGTACTTATACATACACATATTTTATATACATCTGGCTCGTCATCTACAAGTTGTCAGCATACACCTTTGTAAGATCCTGGACACCTTGAGGTGTTCTTTGCCAGGTTACTGGGCATCGATTGTGTTCTTCTACGTAATGGTAGGCGCATGTGTAGCAGAACACATAGCCTGAAGGGAGGGCGGTTGGGTTAGGAATGGGCTGACTCAGACACACAGGACATGTGTTGGGTGTAGATGGTAAAGGAACACCTCTTGGATCAGGCTAAATATAAATATATATAGATGAAAAAGTTAGGCGGGATGATGAAAAAAAAATACACAGGTACTACTTGCTTTAGTATTTTTGGGTGGAGGGATAGTGGCCTTGGACTCTTCTTGGACCCCACCGCCACGTGCAAATTCGGAAGAGTACCACCACTCAAGGAACTTGAAGAAGAAGATTGACATGGGCAATAGCACCTTTAGGAATTCTATCAGTTTCCCGAAGACCATCGGGAATGCTTTCCACGGTTTCTTAAATAGAGAAAATGGCGCCTTGGCCTGCCCTGATGTAGCTGCCTTTTCATAATACTCACGCTATTATTGGGCCAACCTTGTCGTGGTTAGACGATCTCTATAGACACGTTTGTGTGTAATCATCTTATTGTAACTCACATAATCTGACATGCTCATACGTTTAACCTGAAGACCAATGAGATGGAACCACGGCGAATAATAGTCCGTTTTACCAAACATATATCCAATGTTATACACAAGATTAGATCCATAGTAAAGTGCATTAATGTAGGGATACACTTTGCGGAATAAGCGTGTTAGACGGATAACTAGTATGCGGGCAAAAGGAGTCGTAGAATCGGCGAGTTGTTCTCGTTCTCGCTCTTCTTGTTCATTGTCTCCCAAAAGAGAGGCCGAAGGTCCACCCGATATGCGCTGATAGAATAAGTCAAGGCGGCATTTGATATAAGGTAAACCAACCAGAATCAAGAGAGATCGTTGGATCTCCTTTGAAGATAGAGGGGGTGTGGTTTCGGGTCCCACCGAAGAAAACTTAGGTCGACTGGCGAGGTGAGCAGAGGATACTCTCTTAAGTCCATAAAAATTTTCTGCAAATGAGGCGCCTGAGCTCGGACATAATAATAATAATTATTATTAATATTAGTCATGAGCATTAGAGGGACATTGCAGTTTTATTTTTATTTTTCTTCTTTACCCCATTCCTTAAGGTAATGGCGCTCAATGAAGAACATGAGAACGGAATAGAACTCCTCGTGGTTGTTAACTACCCGAATAAGTAAACGTGGGTAGCGTTGTGCATAGATCTGCCCGAAAAGTCAAGAGGTCAGGAAACCACGCTTGTGTTTTTTATATATGTATGTATGTTTCTCGGTTCTTCACTCCCAAAACGTCTATACTATATATTTTATGTGTATGCGTATATATTCAGGGAGCCAGCTTACAGCCAATAGGTACTGGACTGCTGGTTGCAATAGTTCCCGGAGCTTCTCCTGGGCAACTATTTCGAATAGAGAAGGGCGAAAGGCATCTTCGCCCGAACCCAAAGCGCTCATGAACTCCATCGTCTAAAGAATAAATAGTAATAAAGAAATCCAAGTGCGGGGAAATATACTATATAATAATAATAATAAAAATAAAATAAAATACAAAAAAAAGGTGGCACTTTTTGACATGTGGGTTCCTAACGTCCAAATCCAGTCCCTTTGATATTTCAATCTGTGACGTCTTCCTTTGCTCGTTTCATTTTTTTTTCTTCAATTTCTTATTCATTTCTTCCCCCCTTGTGCCTTGCTAGAGCCAATTTCTTCCTTCGTTCTTTTTGCAGACCTCTTTCTTCACTCCTTACTCAACTACCGTAAGTTATATATTTTCGAAAGCCTTAGATATGAATTGAGATTAGTTTGCCTTGCTCACGATCCTTACTGAACATTTTTTGTAGTCCACCCTCCATCCCCTTTGAAAAAAATATCAAAATCCCACTTTCCTATTCATCATGAGAGAAGTTATTCACGTTCAAGCTGGTAAGTCATCATCCAAAAATCAGTTTTGAAAAAAAAAATAAACAATCAAAAAAACTAATCATTGTGCTGGATCATCTAAAGGTCAGTGCGGTAACCAAGTAAGAATCAACAACAGAACCAGCTTACAGCAACAACGTAAAAAGAAAAAAAAAATAGACATGTCCCTAAACAATACCCTTCCCCCTTCTTTCTCCTTCCCATTTTTTTGGCTACCTCCTATGTAGATTGGTCAAAAGTTCTGGGAGACAATCTCTCAGGAGCACGGTATTGATGTCAACGGTAACTACTGTGGTGACAACGATCTCCAGTTGGAGCGTATCGATGTATTCTACAATGAAGGTTACCAAGGAAAATATGTCCCCAGGTAAGAAACTTGCGCGTTATCTAGGCTGTAGATTTTCAATTAAACTCATAAATACACAATTGCATTTTTTTAGAGCTGTCTTGGTAGATCTTGAGCCTGCTACCATGGATGCTATCCGTGCCAGCCCTTATGGCAAGATCTTCCGTCCCGATAACTTCATCAACGCTCAGTCTGGTGCTGGTAACTCATGGGCCCGTGGTTACTACACCGAAGGTGCCGAATTGGTCGAGTCAATTATGGATGTTGTCCGCAAGGAGGCTGAAAACACCGACTGTCTCCAGGGTTTCCAGCTCTGCCACTCCCTTGGTGGTGGTACCGGTTCCGGTCTCGGTTCATTGTTGTTATCTAAGATTCGCGAGGAGTACCCCGACAGAATTCTCAGCACTTACTCGGTCGTGCCTTCCCCCAAGGTCTCTGACACCGTTGTCGAACCCTACAACGCCGTACTCTCTGTCCATCAGTTGGTCGAGAACTGCGATGCCACCTTCTGTATCGATAACGAAGCTTTGTACGATATCTGCTTCCGTACTCTCAAGTTGACCAACCCTGGCTACGGTGAGCTCAATCAGCTCGTCTCTGCTGTCATGTCTGGTGTATCTACCAGTCTGCGTTTCCCCGGTCAATTGAACTCTGACCTCCGTAAGCTCTGTGTCAACATGGTTCCCTTCCCCCGTCTTCATTTCTTCATGGTTGGTGTGGCTCCTTTGACTGCTTTCGGATCCCAGCAGTACCGCAACCTCAGCGTCCCTGAGCTCACTGCTCAGATGTTCGATGCTCGTAACATGATGGCTGCCTCCGATCCCCGCCACGGCCGCTACTTGACCGTCGCAACCATCTTCCGTGGTCGCCTTTCCACCAAGGAAGTCGAGAACCAGATGTTGGCTGTTCAGCAGAAGAACTCTTCATACTTTGTTGAATGGATCCCCAACAGTGTCAAGTCTTCCCTTTGCGACATTCCCCCCGTTGGCTTGAAGATGTCAGGTACCTTCATTGGTAACAGCACTGCCATCCAAGATTTGTTCAAGCGTGTCAACGAGCAGTTCACAGCCATGTTCAGACGCAAGGCTTTCTTGCATTGGTACACTTCTGAGGGTATGGACGAGATGGAGTTCACTGAGGCCGAGTCCAACATGAACGATTTGGTTTCTGAGTACCAGCAGTACCAGGAAGCCACTGTTGATGAGGACTATGATGAAGAAGAGTACATCGAGGAAGAAGATGATATGCCCATGGAGGAGTAAGGTGAGCTCACTATACCAATCAATGGTGAGAATATCTACCCATCTCTCTATCTCCACTCTCTCTCTCTCTCTCTTTCTACTCTCTCCACTCTCTTTATCTATCTCCATTTACCTATTTCCTTTTTTCTCAAGAAACAAATTGCATAACACCCAAATAAACTAATGACAATTCCTAAGATTCATTTATTTCCAATGTGATAATTATATGTGATAGAAAATAGAAGTAAAAAGGGTATTTTAGAAAGGATCATCATCGATTATATACACATCTTGTGAAGCAATCTTTTTGGTTGGCTTTGACTGGGATTTGATCTCATAAGCTTCAACTATGTCCGGGTATGCTGTTGAAAGTATGCTGGATTCTACCCATTGTCGACAGGCAGGTGAGAAATCGTCTTCATTTTCATTTGGATGAAAGGCATTAGTGCCAAAGTCATTTTGGAGATAGAAGTTCTCTACAGCTTTTAGTTTTGTCCGAATAGGGGCGAGAAATTGATCAAGGGCGGTATCATGCCATTGGACACGATAAAACTTACGGTCCATTACAATCTTGTGCTGCCAGATGCGTGCAATGATCGCCTGATCGTTTTCAGCATTTCGATAATCCTTAGTAGATCGATAAAAAGTATCGACTGTTGTCTGTTGTGTTCGGAGGGGGTGTTTTTTCTTGAATGATCGACTTGGGGTAACAGCTTTCCATGCTTTTAGGCGCACCTTGTGAAGAATATAAGCTGGATATAGCTTGGCCTTGAATCGGGTCAAAACAACCTTCTGAGACCATTCGAAATTCTCTCGACAATAGGGGCCCAGGGATCCAAAATCTGGAGATGGCGCCTGATCTCTGTCAAGGAATTCTTTTAATTTATGTGCCTGGACAACAAAGTCTTTGTTCTCGATGCGTGTAGTAGGATTGATGAACTCTTTGAGAATCCAGAAATGTTCTGGTGATGGACTAAGATCAATATTCTTGTATGTGCGTGACAAATGACCGGACTTATTGGTTCTTATTTCGCATGCAAGTGATTCAAAGAGAGCATTGACGCGGGGATCATCAAAGGAGAGTGTCTTGTCATTCTGCATTGCTTGCATGAGCAATGTGTGGTGTTTAGCTCGTGCAAGTCCCTCCGCTAATTTGATACCAATACCCTTGATGCCGTCCTGGTAATCGGAACCCCTGAGAATGGCGATCAGGATAAGGTCAGACCTATCGAGGTTAAACCAGGAAGTATCATAGCATCCGCATGGAAAACCATCCTTGCTAGGCCAGTGGCGGAGAACACGTCGTGCACCAAAAAGGAATACGTCTACATCTCCTGTCATTACAAGATCAACGTATCCTAGTCGTTGTAACACCGCACATTCTGCTTCTGCTTCTCCATATGCCAACCATTCTGCAAAGCCGAACAGTTTAATAAGACTTTTGAGCTTTCTCATTGCAATTGTATCTGGGATTCGTGTGTTGACGAACTGCTTTCTTTTCATATTCGGCCTCCCTTCCCCGTCAAATACAAACACAGGTCGTATTCCCAAATGATAAATCCGACAGAACCGATAAAACATTACATTCATGTCATAACTCCTGTCAAAACACAGATACTTTATTTAATCCAAAAAGAAATCGATATAATTTAAAATAACAAAATAAACCATCAAACATATATTATAAGGCAAATGAAGTAATTTGAGATATTCTATAACTTACTGATCATCATTGGATGCACGCTTTGCCTGAAAAATCCACAATGCGACATCAATTGCCATTCGCAAACCACGTTGGTGGCATCGTCCATGTCGATCGACCAATCCTTCAAGACTAATCTTCTTCTCGGCCGGTAGAAGCAGCTCCCATAGATTAGGAACCCCCATCCCAATATGAGACCGGAGAGTATGAAAAAGAGAAAGTGTATATATAACAATAAAACCTCATCCAACATGCTTTTTTTCTTACTATGGGCTCTACAGCGGGAATTTAATTCATGTTGCTTATTTCGTAAAGTAAATTTCCGTTGTCTGGTGTGTGTATTCGGGTAGTCATGGTAAACTTCGTTTTTATTCTTAAAAGCATCTTTATATCTCTTTACGTATATTTTTGCTTAAGACGACAATAAATACCAAAAAAAAGGCTTTTCAAAAAGCTACCAAAAGCAAAGATATTCAAATCTATGTTCCAGCTTTAAAAATCACTTGGTTAAACTAAAAAGTTTAAAAAATAAATTAATTCTTCAAATCAAAATTAAACATGCAAAATAAACAGACGGGAGGATTCTTTTTAAAAATCTTTCTGTATCTTTAAAAAGTTGGGATATAAACACGTAACTTAGATTCTGCCTCTAAATTCTCTGCAAGTCTTCATACCATTTTACAAGCACATCGCTTAAAGTCTATTATCCATTCAATAAACTGCTCAACTCATTTTTACACATTAATTGTAATATATAGTAGCTAAACTTTTCATAACGAAGAGTTCCATAAAACTTGAGGGGAGAGGGAGAGCTCTACCTCCAAAAAGTATGCTAGTTATTTATTAATTTATTCTTTATATAGGTCTATAAATTCATCACAAAAAAGTGTGTGTGAGAGTGAATTTATGTGTGTCTGAATGAATTTATGTGTGCCTGGGTAGATTTGCGTACCTGGGTAGATTTTGTGTGTATGTGTAGATTTTTTGCGGCAGACGTGGCATAGCGGAGGTACAAATATTAAGAGAGGCAAATTGAATGGTAAGAAAAAGAAAGTCTTCATCGATTGATATATATAAGCATATTATTCTATCTCTTTAATAAATAGCACTCTCACAGTATATAATCTTTCTAATATTAAGATACTAGTCCAAAATAAGTTCCAGGTACCTCGAATATTATTTTAATTTTCTTTAGTAAATAACATACTCACAGTACCTATTTTTTCTAATATTGAGATACTAATCCGAAATCAATCACAAATACCTTAATTGAAATGCAGTATAATATTTAAATAAAATTATAATTGGAACAAGAGGGTCAATTACTTGTTATCAAATAATAATAAAAAATTAAAGACTAATTGAAAACTTGCAAAAAAAGCAAAAATGAAAATAAAAAAAAATAATTAATTTAAATTTCAAATCCCCAGTCTTTTTGGTTGATTGCAGGGCATTTTTGGAACTTAACCGGTCTAAGATGTTTTTAGTAATTTAAAAACACCTGGGAGCGTAGCAATTTTGTGAGGCTAGCAATTCTCGTACACAAAAAAAAATGCGGCGGTGATTTAAATTATTATTTCTCCTAATGTCGTATAATAAAAAAAGTAAAATATTCTCACTTCGGAAGTATAAGCGTACTTTAGAAAAAAATGTACTAAACTGTCTATTTTTTATGTGCTACAAATAAAGTAGCAAAAAAGGTCGGCAAGTGAAAATTAAATAATTGGATTTTACATATAATATTGCACTTTGATGTGAGTATATCTGTTTTTTTTTTAAAAAAAAAATAACTATATCAATTCAACTTTTTTATCTTATATTATAAGACATATATTGACTGTTTGGCCAAAGGCTTTCTTCCCAGGTAAGAGGAATTGACAAGAGATACCAAAAGACGGTCCTCCTAATTATACTGATACATATGGTACATTGAATTATAAATAAAATTATCTATCTAAAAACCTTAGCTTTTAATCTACCAAAGGATCCGAAATTCCATTACATTAAACATAATTTAGAGTAATTTTGGGTATAAACTACACAATGTTTGAGAAAATAATAATAATGAATGCGAATGCACTTGTATTGTTTAAATCCAACAAAGATGATTTGATATGCCAATTTGCTTTTGAAGAATATTTTTGGTCAATATGTAAAATATATAATCGAGAGCTACTGTCTTGTGTCTGCTTCGAGTGTAACCAGTGTTTGTGTTCCTGACAGAACAATTATTCCGTAAAGTTCAGTTTTTTCATTCAAGATTTGATCTGTTTAAATTGTTGGTTTTTGTATACGAAAATATTTTTTATTTATTTATTACTTGTGTTTCTTAAAAAGAATATTTAACTTTCGGTTTGTGCTCAATAAATTGAAAACAATTTAAATATTTTATACAGATGAGGGGTAGAAAGCTAAGTATATTTATGTACAAGCTGTCTTATAAAAACAACCTTTTTGTTTGTGGACTTGGATATCTGTAGATAACACAATATGCATGTACTTATTCTTTAAAGAGATGATATTATTGGTTATATAACTGTATAATCATTGAACGATTTATAAATTCTTTTCTTCGAGTAATAATGCATTTATATGTATATTATAATCTACCTGAATTTGGGATAAAAAGACTTTAACTCCACAGAACAACAAACTTGGGACCGGGGACTTAAAACGAAAAAGAATCCTCCTTTAGTTATCTTGGTACCTCCACCGCAACCCTGGGACGATCAAGTATAAAAAAAAAGTTTCTTTGGTTTAAACGCTTCTCCAATCGGATCATTTCTGTAGCGGATATTTATCCATATCCGTTCAAAGTTCTGTCTTAAAAATCCCCTTTCACTCCACACGAACTTTAGCTGTAAATAAAACCACTATGTTTTTATATTCTCACACCCTATCTCCTTATTATATTGTTCAAACATGCCTACAAAATCAGACTCGTACTATCTCGGTCTTGACCTGTCCACACAGCAGTTAAAGTGCACCCTTATTGACCAAGATCATTCCATCGTTCTCGAAGAAGCCGTCAACTTTGACAATGACCTCCCTGAGTTTGGTATTCGCCATGGCGCAATTCAAAACGGCAATGTTGTCACATCTCCCACCCTCATGTGGGTCAAAGCTCTCGACATTCTACTTTCCAAACTAGAGAAAAGTCGATATATTGGAAAAATTAAAGCCATATCAGGAGCTGGTCAGGTAAGAAAGGAAGGAGCATGATATCTTTCCCATTATTGAAGTATTATAATACGCGTTTGAATAAGTATTTATTCTAGCTTATTTGACTTGTAGCAACATGGAAGCGTTTATTGGTCTCAGCATGGCATTGAGAAATTGGGTCATCTAGACCCTAGGCTCACCTTGACCGAGCAATTGAAGGACGGCTTTTCGATTGAACAATCTCCTATCTGGCAAGATGCTAGCACAACGCGCGAATGTCGTGCTCTTGAAGAATTCTGTGGTGGTCCTGAGGCATTGGCTAAGCGCACAGGCTCAAAAGCATATGAGCGCTTTACTGGAAACCAGATCGCAAAGGTAAACTTATATTTTGTATATACTTTAAGTAACACGTTAAAGAGCAATGAATATTAAAAAACATCACTTTAATAAATAGATTTATGCAGAGAGCGGAGAGAAATATAACGAAACATCTCATATTAGCCTTGTAAGCTCTTTTCTCGCAAGTCTTTTGGTCGGAAAGCTGGCGCCAGTCGATTCAGCAGAGGGATCGGGCACCAATTTGATGAACATCAAGACACATCGATGGGATGAGCAGCTTTTACAAAAGTGTGGTGGGGATCAATTGTCAAAAAAACTTGCTCTGGAACCTGTTGAAGGAGGTGATGTGGTTGGTAAGGTCGATGGTTATTACCAGAAGCGCTATGGATTTTCTCCAGGTAAATATATGAACCAGACACTTGGATAAAGACAGTCATTTAACTCTTTTTTTATTTCATAAGAATGTAAGATCCTTCCTTTCACTGGCGACAACTCTGCTACCCTAGTATCGATGAATCTTAACCAAGGAGACTGTGTAATCTCGCTTGGAACTTCTGATACAGTATTGGTATATTTGAAGCAAGGGGAGGCTGAGCCCACTACTGAATCCCATCTGATGGCACATCCTATTGATACCACTGGATTTATGGGCATGTTATGTTATAAGAATGGATCTCTTACGCGCCAGCACATTAGAGATCTTTATGCCAGCCATGATTGGGACTCATTTAATAAGCATATTCAAAACAAGGCACGAAACACCGATGCTTTTGGATTCTACTACTGGATGCAAGAGATCATTCCGTTTGCAAAGGGAATATATCGCTTTGAGAACGGTAAACAAGTACAAGAGTTCTCAGACCCCTCCATTAATGTGCGGGCTATTCTCGAGTCCCAATTCTTGTCGATGCGTATTCGTCTTGGACGTATGACCCATGACGGAAAGATGAAGCGCTTACTGGCAACTGGTGGAGCAGCAGCAAATCCTCATATTCTCCAGGTCTTATCGGATGTATTTGGTGTTCCTGTTTATAAGCAAAAAGGAATGAATAGTGCTAGTTTGGGAGGAGCACTTCTTGCAAAGTATGGTACTTTGGACAAGCGCTCATTTGAAGATATGATGAAGAACCACACCACAGAACCAGAGCTGGTGTGCAACCCGGATTCCAAAGAAACAGCTTATTATGATACCAAATTAGAAGAATATATTCGTCTTGAATCTGTTGTACTGGCCGATAAAGCAAATGTATAGATTACAACTCAAATAAATTATGTATAAAGTCCAAGAATACTGAAATTGATTTTTTTTCTTCTGCCACTAAACTGGCTTTCTTTCCAGCCAAATAAAAATAAATAAAATAATTTGCAATTATGTCTCATTGGTTGGTACGCGTCATGATTATTAGTATTATTATTATTATTACTTTTATTAAAATCCGTTCTTGTATTGCTGTGAATTTGAGGCAACAGGTGGCTGTGCGTGAGTGTGCCCACCAAGTGTCGCGACTGGCGCTGTTGCCGCTGCTGGCGAAGGATTGGATTGGTCAGGCGAGGAATCTGGTTTCTCTGGAGGGTTTCGCAAGAACATCCAATGATAGTATTGCATTCTATGTAATTCTTGAGTGTTTTCCGATGTACTGATATATTCTCTAAACTGTTCGTGCTGAAGCATATCTAAGAAATGGAGTGCATGGGGATAGCTAAGGCACATCCAAGCCAATCATGAAATTTTACAAAGAAAAATATCAAAAGAACGTCCAAGCAAAAAGAAAGAGGTAAACTTCTTTTACATTGTCACATGCTATATACCACCTGGGGCTATACTCTAGACTTCTAGTTAACTTACACAACGAATTTGGCATATTCTGGTTGCTTCCAGTACTGGAGATAATCCAAGTAACGAAGAAAGGCAGGATCTTTAAAATATTGTTGCTGTGCCAAGTCTACAATAATGTCAATGCAATAATGCTCAGATGTAAAGATTGCATGTGTCTATTGAGATTAACTTACGATTAAGATACCATGGATTCGAAAGACATTGTAGAAACTCAAGTTCTACTTGGAATCGTTGCTTTTCTTCATCGCCATCCAGTTGTGCCATGGCCAACGTTTCCGCACATGGTCAGCAGCGGAGAGCAGATCTAGTCAATCACAGTGGCTTGTCACACTTCATTTTCTTATGGACACTTAGTGTAGAATTTTCTATTTGAAAGTGTGAAAGTGAAATAATTCCTCTCATACGATATGACCCTCGCTATTTTCATACGGTCTATTAACAAAAACCTGCCAATATTTAGCATTAAATTACTAAAAAAAATCCTTTTACTGCTGTATTGATATTTATATCATTACAAAACTCATACTTTGTTGGTATATGAAAGCAGTAAATGTTATCTAGCTGCAATTATCCTTAATAATCGACTGTATGCGCTCTAAATTTGTAAAGACAATGAGAGGATATAACCTTATTAAAATAACGCTGAGTATAATGCCCTTCCTCAAAGTCTTCATTAGTAAGTTAGACTTTTGTAATTTGATTTTTAGATAGTTTCCTTTACGAAAGTTGATTACGCTATATTTCTTTATTTATTTTTATCTTACTTCTATATGAATTTAATAATTACTAATACATAAAATACTAAAACTCATTCTTATATAGCTTTATAAGGGTGCTCATATTTTGTATATATGCAGATGCAACTATAATAAATCTATCATACGTAAAAATAACACAATTTTGAAGGTGGTTTATATTTATTTGTTTATTGATTGATTGATTAAAAAAACATTACTAAATGTCGCTGCCACACAAAACTTTCAAGAGAGGAAATTTATGAATAGCTTCATGAATATATGGTCTTAAAACCTTGAAAGGAAGGCTATACCGTATACCTAAATAGTGAAAGTTCTCAAGAACAGGATAAATAAGGATGTGTAATAGGACAGATGTGATGAAACGCCTAATCCACAAGGTGATAGACGAACGCCTCCAGAATTCAGGAATTTTCTTTGATGCAATGTGGCCAACTAGTAGCTCGAGCGGTAATACAACTCCAAATAAAATAAACTGGGTCATATGTACTCCGAGAAAACGCTCTTTATACACAGGCCACCCGATATTCCATACAAAGATGAATTCATGCATGACCCCAGAGATAACAAATACACCAAATACACCAGCGGCACGAGCAAGTGGAGCAGGGTTTTTGATAAATTTGGAGAAGAACCTCTTGGAGAAATCATAGACCGGCTTGTAGACTAAATTGACCATTGGAGAGCGTGCTATTCTGTGCCAGCGAGGGGCCCAGAATTCATTTAATGATTTTGCTAGTATAGGGTTTTTAGCCAATGGCCGCCATTCCTCTACACAACACAAATAACAACTTTTAGATTTTTCTCTTTTAATTTTCGGTGATAATGTATTTTGTACATACTTGAAGAGTAAGATCCACCTTCGTAGTAAAGAACATATATAAGCTGCGCAGGATAAGCAAGTGTATTAAATACAGTGGTAAAAAGTATGATTGTCAAGCAGTGGAAAAGCAAGGAAGCCACAGATATATTGCTATTAATCTCTTCAATATCCTTCATAGTGTATGTAACGCTAAATGATGTACATATATCACATATAATAGCGTTTCCAATCCAAGCTAGTATAATGTCGTAGTATCTCTAAAGAAGTATCAAAGTAAATATACATAATTAAGTATGTTTGGATTTACTTAGCAAATTACCTTGTCTTTAACATTCTCTTGTTCTATATACTTCTCTTTGGAAGCTATATCTTTTGATTCGGGTTTATAAAATGTTCGAATTGGCTTCCAAAGTTCTTCATGTAGATACCCAATTGGAACGTAAGCGTCGCGACCATATATAAAAGGCCCTGTCCATATAAGCTCTATGAATCTCATCAAGCTAGCGAAACTTGCTAGTCCCATTCCACAAGCAACAACTATTTTTGAAGGTTCTTAGTACATTTAATAGTCTCTGCGTATATATGTTAAAAGCTTACATCCTATGTCGACCTTTAGGAAAGCAGGAAAGAAAAAATTTACAAGAAGTATCGGGATTGAAATTGCTCTCTTAGCATTTGTCGAAAGAGTCTTGGTAGGAATTGTAACAAGATAAGTCAAAAGTCCTACTATAGAAGTCATTACTGCTATATAACCTAATGCCGACAAGGAGACCCTATTTTCACCGCCTTTGAGAATATCAGATATTTCCATAATAATTACAATCTGAGAAAAATGAAAGGTACATAAATTAGATCTTTAACAGAGGTGTGCTTATATAGTCATCATCTCGTAGAATATTCACGTAAAATAAAGATAAGCAAAACTGATTTCTAATGATCTATGAATAGACGAAAGATTTTCCTTCAATTGAATACAGCTAAAAAATATACTAAATGTTTTTTACCCTCGTCTATAATTTGAGTTGTCGATTTCACCTTTCTTTTTTTCATGTACAAGTATGTATGTCTTTGCTAATGCCTGGTTGTATTTTATAAACCTAATTTATACTAGTATAATAGCTTTATGCTAACTTATAAACGTTAACTTTCTTTGAAAAAATAAACTATATTCTTAAAGCTTTTGGAACAACACTTTTCTTTTTTTTAAAAAAAATATGGCCGTTGAAGTGTTGGTATAATAAACATTTATTTATAGAGAATTATGTTTAACTCTTATAATTGTTGATACTTATGGCATATATTGTTTAAGTATAAAGCACCATGTTTAATATGACCTACAGAAACAATATTCTCATAATTAGAAGAGAATATGATCAAAAATAGTTCTAATCATTAATACAAGAAACATCGTATCCCAGAAAATAATTAGAAAGATCTTGTGCAGTGAGCATAAGGTATAACTATTTTTTCCCTTTTGCTCATATAGTAACAATACTAATAAGAACTTTTATTTAAGACATAATTACCAAGTAATTATTAAAATAACACCAAAGAAAAACTATTCTTTGTTTCTTAATAATTCACTTTTGTAACTTAAACTGTAAAACTCAAGGTATGATTTTTTTTTGCTTTTGAATACCTTGATAAATGAACCAAATCATTCGCCGTGCTTTTTTATTATTATTGTTCATTTTTTTCTTTGGTTTATTTGTTTATAATAACCACCAGTATATTAACTTGGACTATGATCAGCTTTAACTAAACCATAATAACATAATCTGCTTAAAAGTGCTAATCAAGGATTAATCTTAATAATATGTATCCATTCTGCCAGAAGCTTTGAAAAAATGACAAGCACCTGATACTCAAATATCAAAAGCTATCTTTTAGGTAGATCTATATTTATTATTATCATTAGAGTCAAACTTTCTCATTATAAGCATATAAAGATACGATAGCACTTCCAAGTAATTATCATAACGAGACCACATTAACATACATATAGCAGCCATGGATAATAATCATACTTAAACACGAACTTATTTGGGTGAATAAATTACTAGCTCATATTATATAGGGCAAAGGGTTCATAAGTACAACTATGTACACTTATAAATGGACACAGACATGTGCTTATAACTTATTGAATGGGTAAATAATAGGTGAGGTATTTCATAAAAATACTATGGTGAGGTCAGTGCTTGCTTTGGCTTAATAAAATTAAAGTCTTGCTGAAAGGCATAAAAGTATTTTCGTACTAGATTTACATTAATACAATTAGAGTAAAATGAAAATCTAGGCATGACTTTTTAGCTTTAAATATATGTTTATACTATTTTATATCTAGCTGTACACACAAATTGCTATGATAAAGAATACCGTGGAGGTACCATAACTATGCAATAAACTATTAGTTCAGTATATTATTAGAAATATTAACTACTGGTTGCCATTTATATCTGTTTTTCATACATAATTTAAAAGGAACATCATAGTAGAATTAGCCATAAATATCTTGGGAATTTGATAGGTGGTCTTAATATGAAGGGCGGTTTCCTAAACCCTTATTCCCAAAGGGATCTGTTGGTTAGCAAAGTAAAGTTTTGTATAAAACTAAAAAAATAAAATAATGGTTTCTAACTCTTGACGTGTGACTCGCTTGTCATTGAATTTCTCTTTTTTTTTTATCAAAAAAAGGGGTGTGTAAGAAAATGGGTTGTGGTGAAGGCGAGCAGCTAGATCCCTTTTAAAACAATATACATTTCATATGGGTGACGCCGGATTCTTCAAGGTAAAATTCTACAAGCAAAATTGTTAAAAAAGTCTTACACATATAAAAGGGCACGAGTAGTGACCAGGACAGTCGCTTCAGCAACAAAGAAAAGAAGTTGTTGAAATCGATGAGTTTCCCTCCGGAATTCGATGCCAAGGTAAAATCATCTTGTTTTGTAGTATCTATTTCTCTCTACATGAACATCCTTTTTTTCATCTGTAATTCACAACAGACAAGGCGGCATTAGATTGTTTTGATGATCTTACGAATGGCTATTAGGTTGATATGAAGAAGGTCAATCTGGACGTCATTAAACCATGGATTAGTAATCGCATCACTCAATTGCTTGGATTCGAAGACGAAGTAGTGATTGATTTTGCCATCGGTCTGCTCGAAGAAGAGGTGGCATAGAGATTTTATTTTTTGTGATTCGCGATTTATTCATTTTTATTTTATTTTTTTGCCTTAGAATCCTGATCCCAAAACTATGCAAATCAACCTCACTGGTTTCCTCGAAAAAAGCACACAGCCATTTATATTAGAGCTCTGGAAGTTGCTTATTAGTGCACAAACATCACTTGGTGGTATTCCAAAGATGTTTTTGGAGCAGAAGAAAGAGGAGCTTCGTCAGAAAAAGGTGTGTAGTTCTATAATCCACTCGTACGTGTGGATAGTTTTCTCATATTACTATATAGGATCATGAGGCACAACTAAAGATACGCCAAACAGCTGTTATGGATGCCATTCGCAGACGTAAAGAGTCAGATATGGAAGATATTCGTGGAAATGAGCAAAAGGAACGAGAGAGACGATCGCGCTTTGTAAGGATTTTAATCGCGTGTCTGTGTGTATTACAAATGAGTCTAGGGATTTATTATTGTTTTTATTATCATAAAAATAGAGTGACCGCCCAGAAAGACCAGAGAGATCAGAGAGACCAGAACGAGCAGAGAGACCAGAACGAGCAGAAAGAGCAGAAAGACCGGAGAGACAAGAAAGACCGGAGAGACAAGAAAGACCGGAGAGACAAGAAAGACCGGAAAGATCAGAAAGATCAGAAAGATCGGAAAGATCAGAAAGATCAGAAAGACCAGAGAGACCAGAGAGATCAGAAAGACAAGAACGCCCCGAAAGACCTAGACGTTTGAGTCCAAGCAGAAGCAGATCTCCTCCAAGACGGTATCGATCACGCTCACGAGACGACGGTCGTAGACGAGATCGTTACAGAGATCAGGGAAGAGATGGACGTGATCGTCGTGAAGATGATAGACAATTCAGGAGTTACCGCAGAGATCGTGACGACAATCGAAGAGAAGAAAGGTCAGTATCGAGAGGTAGAAGAAGAGAAAGTCGAAGCCCGAGTTTGAGAAGAGTGAGAAAGAGGAGTCAGGATAATGTCAAAGAACCCGCACGTACTTCGAATGAAAAAGAACAGACAGATGAGAAAATTGTTCAAGAGGAAGTAAGAGAATCTGTACCCGGACGTGTAAAGTCTAGATGGGATGAAGATGACCAAACAAAGATTGACAAAGAAAAGGTAAAGAAAGATTTTTTTTTAAAAAAAAGGGAAGAAAGAAATGAAGATAGAAAAAGAAAAGGGAAACTTGAATCGTGAAGGAAAAGGTTAAAACCAAATATATTTTTGCTTTTATAGGAAACTTCTCGACTTCGTGACAAAGTAGCCGAGTCGATAAAACGACGACGTGATGCACACTAAGCATCGTATATATTTAATCGCTAAAGAGACATGAAAAATACAAAAATAAGAATAAACCAAACATAAGGAATATTGGTGCGTGTGTTTGCTTTCTGTAAGAAAAGGTGACTTTAAATGGGTTTCTCTTTTTTTTCCAGCTAGCTAGAAGTAACGGGTGATGCCAGAATATTGGCTATTATACATGTAAAAGTAAAACTGCTTGGTTTTCAGTCTTCGTCAATCTTCCACAACTCTGCAGAAGCTTGTTTGCTGAGCTTTAGATTGTCAGCGTGTTCCTGCTTTTTTGCGCCCCGTTGGATGTAAGGTTTCAGGTTCTTACCAAAATTATACATGCATATAGCACCAAGTGTGCCAGTTGTCTGCGATTCAACACACATACTTTAATAAGGCTGAAGAAATTTGACGTGTGTATTAACTTACCACTGCAAGTACAATTCCTAAAAGTACTGTATATGTATATATATAATGTTAATTACCAAAGTCTAGCTGTATATTTTGGTTCGCTTACCAAAGCATATCCATGTGTACCAAAAATTGTGTGTTCTCAATGTCTGTCGGAGCACAAGTCCAAATTGAACAACCACAACACACTGGAAAATAATAAAGACAGTCATCCGTTTGCTGCTCTCGACAGATCCCTGCAAGTGATGTCCCGGTTGATTAGATGAGGATTCGTGTGGGTTATTTTCTTTTTTTTTCTTTTTTAAAAAAAGGAAAAACTTACTGCCATTCGAGCAAAGTATAGCATTGGTAGCATTAAGGCCGTTGCTCCCAATTGAAACCAGATTTCCCAGACAGGATCATATTCTTTTGTAGCAAATTGAACGAGATAAAAGCAGGAAACCAAAAATTCAATAAATATATCAAATTTGAGAGCCAATACAAAGAATTGAAAGATTCTGTACATTCCTAATTAAGGAAAAAAAGGAATGTTAGTATAGTACGGTACAGGGAGATTGAAGGGGGGGGGGGGGGGGGTTCTTCTACTTCTTCTTCTTTAACTTGCTTTGGATCTCGACGTCTGCTCCAATTTTCTTGTATATAACCCAACCAAATTCTCGTACAACCTCGTAAGAGAGATACGCAAAAGCAATGGCAAATAATGTGAGTAAGACGGTAAGGGTTATCTCGAGATAAAAGGCAATCTCAAGCGGCTTTGTAGCGAATGCTATTCCTTGGACTTCATTCATGTGTCGTAATGTAGACAGCCACCGTCTACCGTCAATGACCTCTAGTGCGCCAAGCAGAGCGCACATGACGTTCATAGTTGCTAGAGCAATAACTTCTGCTGCGTTCTGGTTAACTGTCTAAGGAAATTGGTCACTAACATGTTTTACTCGAACCAACTGTGTACTTACTGCATCAAAGGACATGCCTACGAACCAAAACTGGAATCCAACAAATGCAATATTCTCCCACTTGATTCTGTTAAGTCTGTCTGTGGCTTCGTCTACTTCTAATGCTTCGTTTTGATTGGCTTCGAAGGCAGCGGCTAGACTAGGGCTTCGTTTTGTGTCAGAGGAAGGAAGTAAGGAGGCCTGGTGTGTGTTTTGATAGGCAATTACTGATTGTAATACGATGATCATCACACCTTGAAGACAGGCAAGGAAAAGGTATGTTTTTGTCCATTTTGATTGGCTTATTCGTCGTTTCTATATAATACGTTAGAGACATGAAGATTTGGTTGGCTACATACAAATTTTTCAGATGTCAGCATCTTAAATATATAATATATAATATATTTTATATATATCTATGTGTGTGTGTGTGCGTATTAAAAGAAAGAGAAAAAAAAAGTAAAAGAAGAAAAGAAATAAGAAATAAGAGAAAGAGTGAGTTTGGTCAAGACATTTAGTTTCTCCTTTAATTTTATTTTGCCATCCTCCTGTTGATTCTTTTTCTCTCTCTTCTTTTCTTTTAATTTTCATTGGAACTTTCTTAACCTCCCCCCCTTAATCCTCGTGATATTTCTTCCTTATTGACTCACTAGAGCTTAAAGTCTGCATAATATACGCTATCAGCCAAACAAACAGGGTAAGAGACTTGCCTCTTGACATCAAACAAGATAAAAAACGTGTACATCTATAAATATCCATAATTCTGAAAAATTCATATCAATTAGGGATCAAAATATCCATTAAATATTTATTTTTTTGCTGATTTTGCCCTCAACTAATGAATATCCTTTGGCAAAATCATGACACTATTAAAGGCTTACTGGAATAACACTTGTTCCCATATATATAAGAGCAAGATAATAATAATAATAATAATAATAATAATAATAATAATAACAATAACAAGGCTTGTTTTTCTTTTTCTTTTTTTTTTAAAAAAAAAAGGCATTTTTGATATATTTTTTTGCTCATCTAACTAAAATCGATATTATTTTGTTCCATTTTGTGATAATTTGATAGTTAGACTAGTAGTTTCACAGATAACTTATGCTAGAAGATATCCTCTAAAAAAACTTCTTTTCTCTCTCTTATATATTCAAATATCACACTATCAAGTACTGATATCATACGTTCAAAAGCTAGTAAATAAATAAAAATGCTTTGAAAAAATCAAATAAGCCTATAGAGTAGCTAGTAGATTTATGGGATAATTTATAAGATCAAGAAGAGTTTGTTTTTCTTTAAAGAGGCATATGAATATATATATATGATTTCTTTCAGCTAATAAATTTTGATAGATAAAACTTCTTTTTGAAAAAACCAGAGTGCGTAAAGTTGGTTAGGTTGGGTGCAAAAGGTGTGAAATGTATTTTGGACTTTTATAATCCCAGGAATTTCGTGTCTTTCATTTCATTTCATTTCTTCTTCTTTTTTGGGACCATGTCATTGAAAGGGTGAACTTCAGATCAGTTTTGAATTTTTGCAGAAGGTGAGCTGAGGTTTTTTTTTTCTGCCAAGTTTAAGGGCCAATTAGGACTTTAACTGTGATAGTAGATATTACTATATATCTTTTGTATGGATATAAGGAAATGTTGTAAGATACAAATATTATCGATACAAAATGTGTGTTAATAATAATAATAATAGCACAAATAGAGCCAATGCCTAGCCTGGTTTACCTTTACCAGAATAACTGTTTCCGCCAACCAAACAAATAGAGATTTTACGCCTTTTTGGTGGCAAAGTCTATTTGGGTTTACAAACACAAACACACATATATTCAAAATCACAATTATTTCTCTTTTGATGCTCATCAGACTATTATATATATATGTGTGTGTGCACACGCGAAAGTTTATGGGATTATAATCAAAATTATTCAATTGGAAAAAGAAATAAGGAAAAGCATTGGTCTAAAGAACAAAGCCGATATACATATACCACTCTCTAATAGAATAATAAGATCTTTGCTATACATATTTTATGCTAAAAGGTTGACCTGGGTTTGTCATCCATAAATTTGTTGGTGATCGCTTTTCTGGATTTCAAATTTAATACTTGTCTCCTTTCTTGTTGTGTAGGCAAATAAGTCAAGGCTCCTGTTGCAAATACGGTAAGCCAAGTGTTGGCTATAAAGTATATGAGTGACAAGGTCATAAATTTACTTGAGCTTTACGATTCTTATTTTATTTTATTCTTGTTCGTTGACACACGATAATAACGTAATTGACTTTTTTGCTATTGGAAAATTAGAGATGTTCTTGAATAAGAATTTTCTTTGGTGTCAAGTGTGGTGTCTTGGCATCTCTTGGTAATCTCACTAATTTCAGTAGCTGCCTAAAATCCAAGGACACAACAAAATGTTACCCGTGTATGGTGTAAGTGTCAGTAAATAAGTACGTTTAGTTATTTTAGAAGAGTGGTAGCCAAGCTACCTCAGCAAAAGCTTCTTTGTATCGATCAGTGTAGTAACACAGCAATATTATGTATACAAACATATTCAAACGGACTGTAGATCATCTTGAAGCTATTTTTACTTGAAAGCATGGCTCTGTGTGTACATTGTGATGGAAAGCTGGATATTTACAATTATTTTAATAAGCATTGCTAAGCTATATATTAGCCGGGAAATTGATCATTGGGAATTGGATATTTAGAAAAGCCTATCAAGATATATACTGCAGTTATACATGATGTTTGTGAGGATAATATTATGATTTGAAGGGTGCTCTTGCTAAATAAATATTAGACTACTGATAAACCAAAACCAATTTGTCCTGTTCGGGCTTGTCGATCTCTACCTTTTTAAGTAAATATAGTATAATATAATATACAAGTGGAAGGATTTTACAGCCTGATTTATATGCGTACATACATAAGGGTTTATGTCAAATATCTTGGTAGTATATGTAGTATGTATATCCACTGATTACAGCAAGTGTTCCTTTCATAATAATTTAATGGTTTATACTTCAAAACCAAGAACCAAAAATCAATAAGCAATCAGCAAAGATTTGAGAGCCACTTCGGCTTGGTCTAAAATATTCAAATCAAGGAAAGAATATATATATATATATATAAATAATATAATCAAAATTATGCTAATTTCAAATCAAAATTCACGCACCTTTGTATTATTCAATAAAAATCTAAAATTGCACTAAATACACACATATATATATATATAACATATACAACATTTACATTTATTTATATATAAAAATGTATGTATTTTATTATTTATTATCATATACGTTTATGCTCACAAGGACTCTCCCTTCCTTCCTTTCTCTATTCAAAATATTGTAACTAATTTGTGCATACAAATGTCTTTATATATTATATATATATATTAAAATTGAGATTGAGATTGAGATTCTTTCTTTCTTTTTTTAATAAAATTTAAAAAGCTAGTGGTGGGACTAGTTGGGGGGGGGGGGGGGGGTCTGTGACTCTGGTGCTCATTCCATCCTTTGTACTCAGCTTGTGAAATTACAGTTTGTCTTGCTGTAACCAACGAACTTAACATGGCTCATCAACAACAGACTGGTCCATTCGATGACCCCAAGAATCCCTTTCAGGATCCCTCAATCACTGATGCTCTCAACTCTCAGAACACCGAGCGTCTATACCAGTTTGAGACTGACAAGGTCCAGGTCACAAGCAATGTAGATGACTTTTCTGGAACGTCTTACCAGCAACTCTCGAGCAGTCATGATCCTTATGCCGTCCAGCAAAGTTCCAAGCTGTCTCCCAACCCAGCATCGAACAATGAAACGACTACCAGAGAAGAAGCTCTGCGCAAAAAGGAGGCCGAGTTAGCTGAACGAGAAAGAGAGCTGGATGAGAGACAGCGCCAAGCTGTTCGTCCAGGTGCCAACAACTTCCCGCCTTGTTTTCCTATAATGTACCTCAATATTCCAGTTGAGATTCCTATCCAGCATCAGCCAGTGGTCTGGTGGCTGTATCGCGAATGGCTCTTATTCGAAATCACCTTGGTTCTCAACTTTATTGCCTGCTTGTGTGTTCTCGTCTCACATCCAGAGTCTATCACAAGCGCCCCAACCAGCATGGGGGTAGCTGTTACTGAGCTATTCACACACACTGCTGCCAGTTTCTTCCTCTGGTACAGACCTGTTTATAACGCGTATATGAAGGACACCTCGCTCTACTACTGTAAGTTTTGTACTGTATTGAAAATATGTCTAAGCATTTTTTGGCAGACTTCTTTTTTGTGTTCAACGGTTTCCATATTCTCTATACTTTTTACATGGCCATCGGTATTCCTTCTACGTAAGTTAAAGAAAGAAAGTCCAAGATAATCTGAATCGGATCTATAGACTTGTGCGTTTGCATATTTGGCTAATACATGGATTAGTGGAGGTGCAGGACTTATCTTGCTAGTAACTCTCTTCTCTGATCACTTTATAACATCTGCCATATTTACACTTCTGGCTACCATCTGCTGGATTGTTATGGGATTCATGGCACTGTTCCTGTACAAGAAGACCTATGACCATTACAAGGCTGCTGGCCACACATTCCAGGAAGCCAAACAAGAAGCCCTTGTCAAGATGGGTAGATCTGATACTGTTCGCGATGCTGCAGTGAATGTAGCATGGCAGAGTGCCACCCAAAGACATTAAGAAAAGAGAAAGACACAACCAAAAACCAAAAACCAAAAAAAAAGGCAAACAAATCAAAAGCTAAATTGTATTTGACTAAACTTGCCTTGAATCTACTATATCCTACCTATATTAATATTAATGTTTTTTTTTTCTCTTTATTTATTATTATTATTATTTTTACTGATAATATACTATAATATACTATACTATATTATATTATTACTATTGCTGCCATTGTTGTTATTGTTATCTTACTCAAACCTACACACACACATGCATATATTTAATGTCATAAAACCAGTCAATATATCAAATTGCTATTCTTTTACGTCAGCCTGGCACGACACTTATTTTTACTTATTTATTTTTAATTATTTTATTTCTTCTACTATTGGCGATCATAAACATGAGCTATAAATACCAATGTTTCCGTATTCCTTTCAAAATCCTCTCTTCTTCTTCTGCTTCTTCTTTTGCTTCTTCTTATTTTCTATCTACATCTATAAATCTCAAATGAGAAGTAACGTCGCTGTAGCTTCAAACTATTCTAGACCGCACAATAAAGGTCCTAAGGAAGTTCAATACAGACCATGGAATGCCAAGGCTATTATGGAAGGTCTGAAAATCAACTCTACAAACAATTTTGTACATCATACATAGATATTAATATTTCTAACACTTCTATTCCATAGCAAGAAAGGCAAAACTCAAAGATAGTCCCCAAGAAATAATTCAATCCACAGAAATCAATACACCAGAGTTGATCAAATCATCTTCAGTGAGCAGCGACTCTTGGGTTCCAAATATCTCATGGGAAGAGCCAGAAACACCTGGGTCTACTCCTCCCAATATCCCTACAAATATATCCGAGGGATCCACTTATTCACTAGCCAACCAAGGTAGGCAATCACCACAAACATAAAGAACTTTATTTGCTTCTTCATTACACACACACAAAAGTTTTACATAAAAAGAGATACAGGTAAAACATCAAATTGATTAACAAGAGATATATAAAAAGTAGATCACGTTAGCACTACTAGTTCAAAAACATACAATAACGCGCACCAAGATTATGTGAGCGATGAATTTAATATCCAAACGTGTTCATGGCCAAGTGATACTCGTCCGGTATCTCCAATCAAAAACATCGGTCCGCTTCTGGATCTCAGTACGGATACTGTATCAAATGAACAAGGTGGATACATCATACTTGGCATAAATTTTGACAGCTTATCGACCTGTAAAATAATACTAAACTTCATCTATCTATCTATATATCTATCTATCTATTGTATTGGTATTACTGAATGTTTGCTTTCCTGACAAACATACAAGGCAAGAACAGTCTAGACACAATATTCTCATACGGTAATAAAAGAAAACAATAAATCAATATAGTTCCAAGTAACCTCTAATAGATTGATCATGGGGGGTGAACGACTTTTTGTAGCTTATCTTAGCAGACCGGGCATTTCATCTTTTATTAAAGACCTTGTTTTGCTTGATATTGATGATCTAACCTATAGTACAGATGAATGCGGCTCTCAAGAGTTTTCGAAATATGACGCTTTCTCTAGCAAGAGTTTTACATGCCCCTCTGTGCATTCGGCACAGGATAGTATGACAGGAAATGACATGTCTACTGGGAACTCGACCACAAATATTGTATTCGGGCACACAGCCTTTGAAAAGAACCAGGATTATATGGGCATTTCGTTCCAGCAACAGTCTAATAGCTCTGATCCTGCTGCTCCTCGCTCTCCGTCCCTTATAGGACGTCAGACATACAGTCGAGATGAACTCATGTCCCTCAATACATACAGCGAGAACATCAAGGGAATCGAGGCTGGAAATCTTATTGATACGTAAGTAATCTTATCTTAATCCAAATACATTTTATATAAAACATTTTGTTATCATTATTTTTTTTTGCTTTATAGATTTATCAAGGATGGAGCTACATACTACCACCATTCACCATCCTATGGAAACCGTAGACGTAGTGATTCACGTGAATATCTACAGGACCAAAAGGACAAAATCCCATTTATGCGCATTATCCGCCCAGTAATTAACCCTCCGGACAATGTCACAAAGGGATTTGCTCCAGGCCGTTGCCTTCCCCAGCAAATAGGGAGTATTCCACTTTTCGAAAACCTTTAGGTCTCCACATTCCTTGATTAATCCCTTCTATGCCTCCTTACACTACATGACAAGTATATGTCTGACAAAATACGGACACACATATTCAAACAGAAATAAATAAGTAAATACAAATAATAACAATAACAATAACAATAATAGCAATAATAGCAATAATACTAATAATAATAATAATAAACAATAATAATAATAATAAATAAAGGCAAAGGCAAAGGCAAAGGAAAAAAAACAGGGACAGGGACAGGAACAAGAACAAGAACAAGAACAGAAATAACAAGGAAAAAAAAAGACAAGGACGAAAAAGAAGTACAAAATGATTGGCAATATTTAGCAAGTGAACAAGTACAAATCCATTAAGCTCTCTTGCATTGTCTTGTCTTCTCTTTTGTCTAATTTGGTTTGATTTGGTCCGTTTCTATCCTACTGCGTCTTATTTCCTCTAAACCGCATACGAGGATCAATCTAAATATTAAGCCGTGATAAAATGTATCATACAAAATACAAAAAAAAAGAATGAATAAAACAGAATAAAGTTACAGCAACAAAACAAAATCAACAGCAATAAAAGAAGAAGAAGAAGAAGAAGAGAAAAAAAAAAAGGCTTGATTCTTACCATTCCACGTCTGCATTCAGCATAACTCTTTCGGATGCTCTGACATTCCTCGGGTACTTCTCCTTCTTTATCTTTTTTGAAACATTCGGCCACAGTGTTACGCTTGACAAGTACACAGTTTGACTTTAACATGCAATCGATTAGCTCTTGGCGAATTTCTTTGCATGAAGAGGGCATTTTGTTGTTTGGCTGGTTGTTAATCAACTCTGATCACCATGTAAACTTCTCTTCCCCCGCCCCCCGTCTCCCCAACCTTTTTATTTTATTTTATTTTTTTAAAATTCTACCTCTCTACCATGTTACTTGTGGCTCTTAATTGAGTTGCCCAGTCACGGTGACTCTCGAATTCTTTGGACAGTTGTAAGCATTACTGTATTAACCATATGTTGGAGTAAAGATCAAGCTAAAATGTATAAATATATATGATATGTACATAGTACTTGATTATGGTACCCTATACACTCTAAGACTTCTTTTATTTCTTTTTGATTTTCTTTAGCCAAATCAGTATTGGTGACGAAATACTATACTCTAAAAAAAAAAAAAAAAAAAAAAAGCGACCTCTCTTTGACCAAGCCGGGAAGTTGATTTTACTCTTATTTTTTTATTTTATTTTTGTTTACCGGACCTTTTGAGATTTCGGTATTTCTTATTTCTTTGTTAGATACCGGACCAAAAAAAAAAGAAAAGAAAAGAAACAACCAAACAAATTAATACATCTGGTCC
This sequence comes from Phycomyces blakesleeanus NRRL 1555(-), assembly GCF_001638985.1. Taxonomy (NCBI): domain Eukaryota; kingdom Fungi; phylum Mucoromycota; class Mucoromycetes; order Mucorales; family Phycomycetaceae; genus Phycomyces; species Phycomyces blakesleeanus. Next base: position 3,021,061 of record NW_017265135.1, on the reverse strand, counting down.
CTAAAAATTCGTGTAGGCAATTGATTCCTCGGGTTTGGTATACATTTTATGATGGCTTTTATATTATAAGCCTATACTATTTTTCATATATATATAAGCATTATACCAAATGTATTCTGTATCACTATTAACATGAAATATTGGTATATATATATATATATGTGTGTGTAAAGTATAGCTTGAAAAGAAAATTGATACCAAAATCATTCGATATTTATTATTATTTTTATTACAATAACAAATTGTATATCCTTGGCAATATTTGACAGAACCAAAGAAAAGATTATATTTACTTACAGAGAGAAATACATATGTGTTTATACCTTTGATAACCGAGCGTATATATATATGCTATTCATTAACATTAGATTGTGTACTCACCCTAAAATAATTTCTCATGCAACAATAGCATTCTTCACATTAAAGAAAGTTTATTACTACAACAATTGAACATTTGACAAATTCCAGGCATATTGTTTTTATTTTTCTATATTACAGAAAATGTTAATTATATATATATATATATATATATTTCAGCTACTTTTACTATGCTTATTATGACTATTGGGTGCATATTTTTTTAAGGGGAATTGAAGCTATCATGTATGTAAGAACCCTGTAGAGGGGGAGGGGGGGGGGGGGGGGGGGGGGAATGGAGGGAAGGATATGGTACAATTTTAGTGAGATCTAAAGTCAAATAAAGAGTATGTGTTGCTTAAAGAGATAAAGATTATTGTTTCCCTTTTTACGATTCACTATAGAAACTGTCTTGGTGTCTCTGTCTACATATATATATAATGTATATATTAGTTTGTAAATATTATCAAATATTACGAGATCATTCAACTCGTGGTATCTGTACCACAACATGGGTCATGTAGGCTGATTATTAACAAGTCCATACTTACACTACAAGTCTAATTCTAATATATTCTCTCTTTTATATATATGTATATATATATATATATAATGTGTTAACAATAAGAAAACAAAAACAAAATATCTTGGATAAAATACATAGCTATTCATTTGTATATAAATATGTGTGAGTGTGTACATGTGCATGTATTACAATTATTAGCTCTTTATATTAATAATAGTATATATGAATGTATATGATCTTAAAATGTTAATAATTTGACTACACTACTTTGGGTGACGGTTCCCATTGGACTGTGAAGGAGTGGAAGAAGGGGAGAAGGAGAGGGAAAAAAAGACTGGGCACACAAAACTTTAATTTAATTTAATTTAATTTAATTTAATTTAATTTTTGTCATATATTTTTATTTTACTTTATTTATTTATTTATTTATTTATTTAATTTTTAAAGCTTGTCAATTGTGTGTGTGTGTGTGTGTGTGTGTGTGTAAAAGAGTGTGTGCTTGTGTTTGTGCATATATATAATTATATAGTAATACCAATATACTGGTTATGAATTGTGTACAATATTATGAGCAGCCTCCTAGTTATGAAAAGTTCCTTCATCATCATCTGATTCCAAATCTACCAGCCCTTATTGGACCATCACTAACAGCTGAATGGGAGGCAACAAAGTCATGGGTTACTGTTGAACAAGATAAAAGTGATTCCAATCGTTCTAGACGCATTCCAAACTATGAACATCTCCGAACTATCTATGGATCCTGCAAGGTACAAGTAGCCGACTGCAATGACCGGTACTTTACAGATCAGAAGCGAAGTGAGATGACCTTTGATGACTTTGTTGATCTGTGGCAGAAAGATACTGGTAAATCTCGATTCTATCTAAAGGATTGGCATTTTGTACAAGCACGCCCCGAGATAAAAGCATATGAGGTACCAAAGATCTTTGAAGGTAAGGAATTAAAGAAAATGAGTTGATTTTTATATATCTCTTATGGTTTGGCTTGTTGAAATTAGATGACTGGCTAAATGGATATTGGGTTGGCAGGAAAATGGCCGATGGTTCTGAGGATGACTACAGATTTTCTTATATGGGAGGTGATGGCACATTTACCCCCTTTCATGCCGACGTCTACAGGTAAGAAGAAGAAGAAGAAGAGAATAACAAGTATAAATGACAATTATATACATATGCAAATGTGTGTATTTTTGTAATGCTCTATATAATCAAGATATGTATTTGAGTAGTGACTATCTTTATTTATATATATATTAATTTTAATTTTTTTTTCCACAAATGAAAGGTCTTATTCTTGGTCAAGTAACATTTGTGGTGTCAAAAAGTGGACACTCTTTAGACCTGGACAAGAACATCTTTACAAGAACAAGCGTGGAGATCTTGTGTATGATATCCGCAATGTTGATCCACTAGAGTTTCCTGATTTCGAAAGGGCAGAGCGGATAGTCCTTTATCAAAAAGCCGGAGAGACGCTGTTTGTACCAAGTGGATGGTTTCATCAGGTAGAAAATCTGGGACCTACTATTTCAATCAATCACAATTGGACAAACTCTACAAATGTCGAAAAGACTTTTGAGTCTCTTGCGAATGACCTTGTGGATGTGCGACATGCTATTGACAATCTGGAGGATGAGATGAGTCCTCTAGAGTTTGTTGAGCAATGTCAGGATCTGCTGCATGTCCACAGTGGCTGGCATTGGAAGTTGTTTATTGAGATTGCCCAGAGCGCTGTGGACAGAGCTGGTGAAGAGAGCCGACCTGGACGTGAATTCGAATATGAATGTCTGAGGCGGGTTATTAAAAAGATGGAAGACAATGAACCATTGTTGATAAAGTACTTTGAGTACAAATCGCTAGACTGTTTAGATCAATTGAAACATACGATCAAATATGGTTTATAAAATAATTGGTTTTAATTGCCACATGGCAAAAAGTCTTCTTTCTCTTTCTCTCTCTTTGTCCTCTCTCTCTTTTTTTTTTATTACTAAATTCGACTGTTTTTTTATACTTTATATATATATATTTAGGTTCATTTTTTTTATACACGCCTGTATACACATTTATATATATTTTTTTATATATATTTTATTTCCCAGAAAATTTTTACCTTTTTTATTATTTTTATTTTTATTATTATTATTTGACTCTGCTTCTTCTGCTTCTTTCCTATTTTCTCTCTCTACCTCTTCTTCTTCTTTTACTTGTCCTTGTTCTCGTTTTTTTTTGTTGTTGTTCATTTTTCAGTTTTCATTTTCATTTTTCATTTTTCTTTCTTTCTTTTATTTCTTTTGACTTGACTTTGTATGATGGATTATCCTTACGACCTTACACAACCACTCTCATCCTCATTCTCTCCACCATCTTCCTTGTTTCTTGATAATGGAAGCAAGACAACATTGTGGTACGAAACTATAGTACATGCTTTTGATCAATTATTTAAATGGAAAGTTTAGGATGGGTGAATTAGAACCATGGATGGATGAACAAGTCATTCGTCAACTGTGGTTCAACCTTAATGAAAAGGTCATGGTCAAGGTCATCCGAGACAAAATGACAAGGTACACTCAATAATAATCAAAAAAAAATAATCATAATCATAATTCCTTTCTGTACCAATATACTGTACTGTACTGGATTGTACTGTACTGTACTGTACTGTATGTAACTGCAACTGGTATAACTATACTATACTATACTGCGCTGTACTGTACTGTACTGTACTTTACTTTACTATACTGTACTGTACTATACTTTAATATACTGGAGTGCACTGTACCAAACCGTATTGTTCCACACACTTATTCTTACTCAACTGCGCCCTTTATTATATTATATTGTATTATATTGTATTGTATATATATATATATATTATATTATTACTATTTTTTGTATTTTTTTGTATTGGCTAGTACCAGTGCTGGATATGCCTTTGTTGACTTTGGATCAACTTCAAGCGCCTTTAATGCTTTGAACACCTACAACGGAGCTCTTATTCCAAACACTCACAAGCCCTTTAAGCTCAATTGGGCCTCGGGAGGGGGACTTATTGACCGACGGTAACAATGCATTCTCAACAACCTTGTGTACACACATACACAAACACAAGAAAAAAAACACACGCACACACGCACACACGCACACACACTATTTCAGAGAAAAGAAAGACTAATCTTCTTGTGAATTTTTAATCTACCAAAAAAATGTAGTGAGGACAGACAGCCTGAGTACTCTATTTTTGTGGGTGACCTGAGTCCTGAGGTCAATGAATCTGGTCTTTTGGTAAGAACACAAACTAATGTCAACAAAGATTTATTTTATTAATTATGATTTATTTATTTTATTTTATTTTTGAATTTATTCATTTCATCTTTTCTTTTTATTATTCTGTAGGTCATCTTCCAAACTCGCTATCGCTCATGCAAGTCCGCTAAGATCATGACAGACCCACGTACGTCTATGTCTCGTGGATACGGCTTTGTTCGTTTCAGCGACCCAGTAGAGCAACAGCATGCTTTGGTTGAGATGCAGGGCGTCTTTCTCGGTTCCCGTCCGATCCGTGTCTCCGTCGCCACCCCCAAGAACAGTCGTGCAGGCCATGCGCAATATCCCGCCCTTTCACCAACCTCCTCTCTCCCATCCTCACCCTCTACTCGGTCACCTCCTCTTCAGCAACAGCTTATGTTCACGGACCCCACAAACACGACTGTCTTTGTCGGAGGACTGTCTGCACCGATCAGCGAAGAGGGTCTTCAGCAGTACTTTAGCTCGTTTGGCGAAATCATTTATGTCAAAATACCAACTGGTAAAGGTTGTGGATTCGTTCAGTATGTCTCTAGACAGTCTGCCGAGATGGCTATTCAGGAGATGAATGGATATCAAATCGGAAACTCCCGAATTCGTCTTTCCTGGGGCCGTTCCCAGCAGACCGAACAAAAGCCTTTGCCTGTCCCACCCACCCTGCCACGGTAATAATGCCTCTCACAATTTCAACAACAAAAATCAAAAATCAAAAATCAACAACAACAAAATATAGAAAAAAAAACCTAAATAATAGAATCTATATATATTTAGCTGACTAATATGCTCAAAGATTACCCTATATATATATATATATATATATATATTCACAAAAAAAGAATGAAGAAGAAAACAAAATAAGGCCCAACTAACTCATATTTTATATTTCATTTCTCTTTCCTTTCTTTCTTTCTTTTTTTTTACTGTTACTTATTTTGTAGCAATAGTGCATTCCCATACAATCCTCTTGCCTACACAACCTTTTCCTCTATCCAACAGCAGTTGCAACCAACCATGAACCCTCCTCAACCCACTTTCCCTTCTCACGTCTTTTCGCCACACCAACGCCATCAACAACAGTCCTCCTTTGACAACACCTACCGCAACGACACATTGGATCTCCTGCGAGACACTGACAACCTCTTCTCGACCACCTTACTTGACAAGAAGACGTCTTCCAATGCATCTGCTTGGAGATTCAACCAGATCTACGCTCAATAATTTTTATTTCTTTACATTCTTTTTTTTTTTTGCTTTTAATATCTTTATTCTCTATTCTATTATTATTATTATTATTGCTACTATTTTTTTGTCAAGACTTGTTCTATCTCTATTTTATCTATTTTATCTATCTATCACTATATCTATTTAACTATTTAACTATTTCTTTATTTCTTTTATTATCTTTTGCTTTCTCGTTATCTCCTTGCTAGCATCTTTTATTTCGCATGTACTTTATATGTGTTCCTCTTTAGTTTCATTCTCGTATCGTTGTGATTTTTCTATTTTATTTTTCTTTATTTGAATTGCTTATATCTCTTTATCTATCTATCTATCTATCAAGCTCTATTTTATATTTTTATATATATATATATCTTTTATATACATTTTCTTTTTCTTTTTCTTTCTTTCTTCTTTCTTTCGTGCATTGCCTTTTTCTGTGTCCCCGGTTTTATACTTGTTATTACTGTAAGACACTATTTTTTTTGGGTGGTGTTACGATCCCTCCTTTTTGTAGTCTTGGATTATTTTTTGTACTTATTGGTTTGTTCGTTTTGTGCGACCTAACAACACAAAATGTATAGAAGAACTAAAATAGGATATAAAGGGAAGAAGAAAAGAAAGGGAAAGAGTAGAGAAAAAGACTGGACTTTTAGACATTTGATTATATAATTTGTATATAGGTTTATACACATGAACAAAGGTACATACATTTATATATATATATATATATGTTCAAGTGCAAGTTCAAGTGCTTGTTTGAATGCTTTGAATGCAGTTATTCATAATTGGATATATCCTATCTCTTAAAGACGTTTCTTTGTTTTGTTTTGACTTTTTCTTTTCAATTAACATGGCTTGAAATTGTGGGTCCAGTAAAAAGTAACACCAGCCAAGATCCAAACGGGGCACATCCAGAGTACGATCACATCCCACGCTCGAGACTCTATGCTAATACAAAAATAATTATAATATTTTATACCATATTAAAATCATTGTAATTATATATCACAGCAGTCAAAGTCTCTATGTACCTTTTTCTTTCTCCATCTATTATACGTCTACTAAAAGAAAAAGAGAGAGGACAATAATGCGTTTCAAAATAAATGTGTGGAAATACGAATTGAACAAATTTTAGCCTTGTATTTCGTGCATTATGTCCGAGGGATTGATGTACAAATCCAAAGAGAATGACTATTATTCTCCTCTTTTTTTTTTAAGCGACCTTCATTTCCTTTGTAAATTTTTTCTTTAATAAATGTATTTAAATTATGTGATGAGCATAATGGACCTTTTGGTGGATTTTGTCTATCTTATTATCTCTCTCTCTCTCTCTCTCTCTCTCTCTCTCTCACTCTATGTGTTTGTGTATATGTTTCGTGACTATATTGAATACCTTTGACTAAATACAGTGCATAATAGGCTCACTCTGAATAGACCTGATTTATGTAAAGATGCGCAATAAATGATCTAAATTGGTGATATATACGTATATCTATTTGATTTTCTGTGTTCAGGAATAAGTCCATCTTTAGATTTTAAAGGGAAAAGTTGCGCAGTACTTTCTCTTTTTATATATATATTGTATTTGCTGTGGATAAATGAAAAGGATTATATTAAGAATAATATATTGTCAAAGTGAATAAGAAGAAGAAAAAGTCAAATTAACTTAAGGTTAATCAAGGACCCCCATACTTTAATTTATTTATTTATTTATTTTGAATAAACAACACCTCTTTTAAGACCTATAGGTAACTAGGCTATTAAACCTGTACTATTAGTAGTATTATTAGCATTATTACCATTTGTTGAGAAATCGAATGAGTTTAATATAATATAATATAATATAATATAATATAATATATATATATATATATATTTTTACAAGAAGTTTAGTCTAGATTCACATGTACAAACAGTTGTGCATGTATACTTGTAGTGAATAGATAAAGAAATATATACTAGTGTGAATTATACTTTATACACTAGTTTTTTTTTTGGAGGAAAGGGAGGAGAGAGAAAGAGAAGAAGAAAAAAAAAGCAAGGGTGGGTGAGTAAGTAATATTGAGTAAAAGGGTGCGATTGTGTGATGGTGTGATGGTGTGATGATGGCGGTGATGGCGTGTGTGTATTGGTGGAGTATTATACACCACTGGTGTAATAAGGATTTGGATAAAACACGATGCTGGTCGGGTCCAAGACCCCTGCCTGGGTTTGCTGTGGGCTGGTAAAGAAAGTAACAAGGTTGTAAGTAATACCAGCCACAATTATGGTAATCCAGATTATTACTGGCAAAGCTTCCTTGACTCGATACAAGAATACGTTTTCCCGCTTTCTCTCGGCTACAGATCTCGCACTTGTTCCCCAGCCAACATCCCAGAGTGATACAAGAGCCCATATTTTGGCTGGCACCAGGCCAAGGAGGTAGTAGACCGAATAAAAAGGAAAGGCCAGGAATCCCAATGATTGCGAGACAACCAGTGAATATAGCGTCTTGATAGAAGCAATGACAAACAGCGATATTAACCAGATTGCAAGAACAATAGGTGCATGGGCCCACAAGATGTACAGAATCGAAAACAGGAGAACAAATGGATAGAGACCCTGATAAAACAACTCGGCTGCCATCCACGGACTGTGTTTATGTAGGCTCTGGACGTTCCAGAGCAACTCGCGATAGAAACTCTTTGACCACCGTGTCTGCTGCTTGAACCATCGTAAAAACTCGGTAGGTGTTTCTGTTTCGCAGAACGCTAGGTGAGTAAAAACCACTCGATGTCCACCCATCAAGACCCGGTTTGTCAAGTGCCTGAATAACAGTGATTTCGTTGTTGATGATGATAAAAGAGAGAAAGAAAAAAAAAGAAGAAGAAATAATAGTAAAAATAAAATAATAATAACAAATACTAATAACAAATTTACATAAATTTACATAAATTTACATACTACATGAATTTACACACATTTACATACATTTACATTTACATATATAGATATATAGATATACATATGTATATATATATATGTATGTATGTAATATGTATGTAATATGTATGTAAATTCATGTAGTATGTAGATATATGTATGTATGTAGATATGTAGATATATGTATATATTTGTGAATACGTTCAAAACTCTCTTCCCTCCTTGTTGCTTTTAAAACTTATTCTTTTTCCCTCTTTTCATTTTCATTTTAATTTTAATTTTATTTTAATTTTATTTTATTTTATTTTATTTTATTTATTTTTTACCTATCATCGCCATATGTGCACTCCATACCCAAGAAACGCTGCTTAATCCAGGGATCGATTATGTCTTTTAGAACGCTGGATTTGTACAATCCCATCGGACCAGATACGCAGGTAACGCAACGATGTATACTTTGGGCGGCTCTTTCGATATTAAACGCCATCCAGTATCGCAGTGAAGACATAAAAGACAACAAGCTGTCCCTATTATTCCAGATTCGCACATCACCAGCAGACGCACCGATATTTGGGTACCAATAAAGAGCCTGCTCGAGTTCCAGCAGCGCACTAGAGTCAAATTTTGTGTCCGAATCGGTTGTCATGACAGCCTCGCATCCGGCTGCCATCAATACTCTAAAGGCTGTATACATCGCATGTCGCTTTCCACGGTGAGGCTGCATGTAGCACACGGCACAGGTGTCGGTTGGAAGAAATGTTGATTGCAAGAGCTCTTCGTCTGTCATGGGCCGGACTTGTTCTTTGACAGTCTCTTCGGAAGATGGTACAGAAGGGTTGCTGAGGTCGTACACTGGGGTTTCTGATAACAGATGTTCAAGACTGATGATAGGGCAGCCAGGAAAGGCCTTTTGAAACAGGGTGGCCATTTCACGATCTTGCTCTTCGTTTCCGTCTATTACGACGACAATCTTGATAGGATCTGGATACTTCAATTGCTGTATTGACTCGAGGCACTGAGAGAACAACGTGTCGTCTTCGCGGTAACCCACCACAGCCAGACCGATGTGAGTTGCCGGCCGCTCCTTGAAGTCATCGGTGACAGTGATCTCTACCTTTTCAGAAATCTCATGTTCTGCAAGTGACCCAGGCTTGATGATTTGCTGGTCGGTGAGGTCTTTTTCGACTATTGTTTCCTGTGCGCTCGCATTGACTAGGCGCCGTGAGACGAGACTTGGAGCATTCCTTTTGTAGCGATATATGAAGCAGCGATTGAGAGTAGCAAAGATCAACTGAAGAAGGATAAAGCTAAAGACAACAGTTCCGTATATTCCTAGGGCCCAAAAAGAGTAGCTCGTGATGTGAAGCTGCAAAGCATACCCCACAATTGCTGGAACAACAAATATGCATGAGATGACTACGGAATAGAGGATCTTGAACGGTAGCGTCCAACTAGACAGGACTTCTCGAGGCATTGATAAATCCAGAAGAAGATAGAGAGGGAGAAAAGCTGTAAAGATCTTTGGTTAGCACAGCTTGTTGGCACGTATGTTCTGGTAATAAGAAAAAAAAGTACTGATAGAATAGAATAAAAGAAATAAATAAATAAATAAATAATTAAGGACAAAGGGTAAGAGTAAGAATAAGAATAAGAATATGAGGAGTTAGACTTTAGTAGCAAATAAAAAGAATAATAAAAGAAAAGACAGAAAGATGAGAAGAAAGAGAAGATCCCTCCCCCCAAAAAAAAGCAAATAATATACTGCATGGCTTTGAGGGTATGGAGAATATTAGAGACATGCTCCACATCATGGTAAGATCATTACCCGAGGATATTTTCTTTGCTTCATTCTTAAAAACACATTCTCATAAAACACACCCACAGACAAACAAGTTAGACCATATAATTGGATTTGTTTCTTGAATAAGGTGGTTTTTAATATGATCAATACGATTTACAGCCCACTTACAAATCAGCGAAAAAAAAAGAAAGAAAGAAGTGAATAGCTAACGAGACTTGAAATCATACACTTCTTTTCTATCTTTTTGAGATCTGTTGTTGTTGTCTTGCTTATATTTGTTATTGCTCTTCTTATAGGTAATTCTGTCGTGGATCTTGACTTTTTTTTGCGCTTTTATTTTATTTCTATTACATACTACATATTGTACAGCGTTTTAATGTGTTAACAATATATACAGAAGTAGAAAATTGTGTGTAGAAATGCAAATATATATATATATATATATATATATATAAATCTTGAAATTCATAGAATCATCATTCAATTATCGATGATCTATCCTAATTAATTCCTTTTTCCTTTATTTTTTAATATTTTTTTTATTGTTATTACTTTTAAGGGCTTATAAAATGATGCGTTTTTTTTTGTTTTTGGCTGATACCCTTGTTAATATATAGTCTTTTATTACTCTTTAAGGGTCTTGACATTAGGTTCTTATTAAAGAGGTCCCTAAATCTGACTTTTCTTTTCTTTTTTGGTATATGCAAAACCATTTCTATCCCTAGTAGAATCTTTTGTATAATAAACAAGCCATGGTCCGCGTATAAATGTTTTCTTTCTAAAAAACCACCTAGAACATTTGAATTGGATCAATTGGACTTTTTGCAAGTTAGTCTTTAGATAGCTATAAGTAATTTAAATACACATCTGCATTATTACTATTACTATTATTGCCATTATTATTACCCTTATCATTATTAATATTATTAGGATTTTTACCATTATTATTTTATTAGTATTTTTACCGCCATTATAATTATAATTATTCTTATTATTTCTATTGCCTTTATAGTAATTATTAGTATTATATGTATACATAATATATTTACAATTCGCACAGAGCAATTGAAACTTGAATATCTTCCACCTGTATTTTCTGCAAATCGATATATATATATGTATATGTATATTCATGTACAGGCATGTACAATCATGTACAGTCATGTACAATCATGTACATTTATGTATATTTATGTATATTTATGTATAACCCTCCAGAATCGAAAAATTGCTTTGAATTTTTCTTTATTTGTATGTACAACCCCCTTTGAAAACTATAACCCATCGTCCCATTCCTTGGATTTTTTTATTTTATTTTATTTTACAAGACATTCTTTCTTGTTTTCTTTTCTTCTCTAATAATCGCATCAGACTATGATGGTTTGGCCAGGTTTCTATTTATTTAAAATAACAAGACAAAATATACGTATATTTATATATCTATATTATATTCATTCACAGAACAATGCACTACACTACACTACACTACACTACACTACACTACATTACATTGCTTCGATTTTTTTATTAGATTTTATGATTTTATCCTATTTGAAATCAACCTTAATTTATCTTCCCTTGATCATAGTACACATGTGTCAGGATAATCTTTAGCTTGGCTTTTGTACATCATATTACTGTAAAACCCCAAAAGATCCAAAATAAATATTTTTTGTGTGTCAATGTCTCCAGCTAAATTTCCTCAAAAATCCTGGGGTATCTCCTGGTAATCTCAATTAGTGATGATAATACTATACACGTTTATAGTGAATTATGTCGATCAAAGATAATTAGAATGAGGCATTAGTGCCAATCTTGAGTGCAAAATCCAATAAAGAAAGAAAAGACATATCAAATCAAATCAAATACACATTGTAGGGCAATCCAAAAACACCTAACAAACACACATAATGGTAATAAGAATTAAGCTATCCTTTTATTCCTTTTTATATATAAAAGAAAAGGCACTCTAATTAATCATTGAATTTTGTGAGTATGGATATATGATCGGCTCAATTTGTCTGCTTGTCGAATAGGCTCTGGTACTCTGTACTGACAGGTAGCTAAAACTACTCTAATTGCAGTATCTAGACTAATTCGATGGCCTTGGCTGACAAATATTGGATTCGTTGAACTAGCTGTGGCCCTCAATGCTGCCCCATATATAGTTCCAGAAGTGCCCACCAGATCTAATCGATCCCCACATGTCTTTAGTTCCTGCTGGCATGTCTTTTTTACGCTCATCTGCAGTAAAGGTCCTTCAGATTCAATCACCAAAAAGTTCTTTCCTACTCCAAGAGTAGGCAAATCGGCCAAAACTCCTACATGGCAGGCTATTCCACACATTCTGGGATGCAGTCGGCCGTTACCATCTACCAAAATCAATTGCGGAAACAATTCGGGAGATTGTTCTTTGAGGTCAGAGAGGAGTTTGAGAATAGGTTCAGCTTCACGAAAGGCTAGAAAGCCGGGTATATAAGGCAGGTGGAGCTTTGTCTCAAGGAAGGCAGTGTAGACTGTCTTGTTTGTTTAGTTGTTAGTATATTGAGCAGATTCTTTTATTTTACTTTGTTTGTTTATTTGTATGTATATACATATATGTATATAAATAAAAAGAAAAATCTTACTTTGCAATCTGGAAATGACATCACAACAAGACATGCTACTGCATGTACCTCATCATTCTCTCGAAAGCTGACATCTACTCCACCCACAAGATTCAAATTCTCGAGACTGATGGGATCGAAACTGACATTGTCTTGCAATTCAATCCGATCCCGCAGCTTATTCTGCTCACTGTGATGATAGGGTAAGTTTAAAACTGTGTATTGGTTTGTTTATTTATTTATTGACATACTCACTCTTCCCATATTTCGCGTTGTGCTCTTGTGGGATCCGGATCGTACTCAGGTAAAGACATTATTGTCTATTTTATCTTTCCTTTTGAGAGACCACAATATTGAACCTAACCAAGTATTAGTATTAGTATTAGTATTATTACTATTATTATTTTGAGTTTGAGTTTGGGTTTTGCTTTAATCCAAATAAGAAAATATATCGCTCACATGATTCGTGGTAGCAAATTGATTTAACCTATGCTAGCTTGAAACACTTGAATAGCTTCCTCGTCTGCTGTTATTATAGTAGTACTTGGTTTGGTTTGTTTTGCTTTGCTTTGCTTTGCTTTGCTTTGCTTTGTTGATTTTAAAATTTTTCGGGATGAATTTAAGGATGTAGTTTATTTAGTATATTAAATGAAGTCTTCATAATATTTATTCTAGTGATATTGAGTAGCACATCTTGTTCAACATTAAGCTTGGACCAAACTAAATATCCTAAATTTTAAGCCAAGGTTAAACATATGTATCTATATTGCTATCCTGGTTACTATTACTATTTGAATATAATCCTATATTTTGTATTTGGTTATTATCGCTATTGATATTGCTATTTAAAAATAAAGACAGAGAGAGATAGAGATTATAGGCTTGAGCTTGTAAATATGCTCATTCATTCATTCACTCATTCGCGTATTCGTTTCCTTACCATTGTGGTTTAAATTTTGGTATAAGCGTATAGTCTATTTGTGCTTATTGTGGATTCGGATAAATTAGTGTGGTACGATTTAGATACCTACAGATTTGTTATTTCTTTGGTTATGTGATGGTTCATCGTGACCCTTTTGTTTTGTTGATGTTTTTGCGGCACTATTCTAATATATGGAAAGCGGTTGTGCTTCGCATCAACAATAACAGAAAACAACAATAATCATAATACTTTATGGATCTAATCTACAACTACAGAATTCAGTCATTAAATGCTATCGTATCAGAATCACAAGCAATCATGATAGTAAGAAGATTTAGGATATGATTGACCAAGATAAAGAATCCAAATACAAGTGTGTCTAGGTAGTGACAGAGCCGGAAGCAAAACAAGAGGTATTTACATCTATAGTTTACAAAGGAAGCCCAGGCATATTGTTATTAGGCGCACATCACACTATACATACATACATACATACATACATTTATATATATATATATATATTTAGAGGCATACAGATTTATATATAGATGTATAGATGTATACACTTTAAATCAAGCCTTGACTGCCTCCAAAGGTCATCTGCTCAACAGCAACAAAAGTGCAGATAGTATACCATATAAATCCCCCTTCTCTTTTGCTCTCTCCCCCTACTTGCTCTGTTCTATTTTTCTATTATTATTGTTGTTGTAGTTGATTCAGTGCTCTACTTTATATTCTACCCATTTTTCTCAACCTTACTCCCATTATAAGATGCTTCGTGTCAGTGGTATTCTCCAACTACAGTCCGTCTGGACCCACCCTAGATATGTCAAGTCTACTCTACAAAGATCATTATCACAATCACGACCAGTATCTATTCATGTTCATGACAATGTTCATGTTCATGTTCAGGAGCCATTGTTTAGCAAGGAACCCACGAGTCCTCAAGTACCATTTTTCCAACCAACTGAACGAATTGATACAGGCAAGTTATATATACTTTTTAAAAACAAAAAGCAAAAGCAAACATAAATTACATCTTTAAAGATATGCGTGTTTTTGTGTGTATTTATCAATCATTCTTTATCTATCATGATACAAATGTCAATGATACTAATAATTATATGATATACAGCAATTCCTAATGCTCTGGTTCATCCAACAGAAAGTCTAAGCAATATTTCTACCTTCCCGGCTATTCTTGTGGTTCCTGAACCCAAAGAAGATTTCGAAAACACAGATCCTGTTTGTGGTGGTATCAAACAAGAGTTTCTACAACATAACACCAATGAGAGCTCTAGACAATTAACTGGAACAGTCCCTGAGCATAAAAATCAGGGGGATTTTGAGGACATCACCATGGATTTAAATCAAGACAAGCCAAGAATAGACGAACAGCCTAAAAAAGTGGCTACAGAGAATATCATGGAACAAATCATGGACTATATTACAGACTACCTTGCCGAAGAATTTGACCAGAATACCAATACCAATACCAATAATGGCAGTGGTTTTGAAAAGATTAAAGATAATGCTTTGGAACACAAGGCTTCTAAAGTGATCGCGGAGACAATTGACGAAAAATTGAATAGAGAAGAGACGGCAGAAAAGGAGATCCTGGAATTCAAAAGAGAAGGAGTCCAAGACATACTAAAAGATATTTCAGAAGAAACTGCTCATGATGCCAAACTAGACTTTCAAGTCGGCCATAAGGTCCATATCTTGAAAGAGGATTCCCAGAAACTCATTTCAGAAAAGCCAATGTGTGGCGTTCCGGCTTACTCGTCCCCACCTTCATCGTCCTCATCCTCGACATCGTTCTCTTCTAATTCTACCGTGTCTTCATCTTCATCACTATCTTCATCTTCATTGGCATATTCACCCGTACCAGCACGATTATCATCACCAGCCCAACCATCATCACCATCATTAGCTGCCTCATTATCATTATCATCATTATCAAAAGGAATATACAAGACACAGCTGGCTATGTCATCCATTGATAAAGAATACAATACATTAGGTTCGGTTCCGTCCGTTCTGCATGACGAAATATTGCCTAGCTTGAAGAAACCAATGAGCCGACTGAGTCTTCAGACAGTTGGTGGTCCAAACACTCCTCAGACATCATTTCCCAGAAAAGAATCCAACCTGCTGATGCGAGCCCGGAGCCTTGGTGCTTTGGCCCGACGTATTTCGATATGCAATTCCCGAGACACGATACCGGATCTAGAGAAATCTGAATCTAACCAGCACTCCAGTTATACAAATGGATCCGATTATGTCCTCTCTGCTGACCTTATCCTGCCATCTGTTTCTACTTCCTTACTCTCGGTGCGCAAAAAGGGCTTTCGAAAAGACCAGCTCAAGTCAGCTCTCAAAGGAAAAAACCTGTCGATACGATTAAAGAATGCCATGTCACTTAACAAGAAATGCAATGATTAGTTTGTCACATTAGTTAACTGGTTTTGGTTCGGTGCTCCTTGTCTTATTATTATTATTATTATTATCTTGTATCCAATATAAATATGGTTAAATACACATAAGGTGGTCCCATTGTAATCGATAATATGCAGTGTTATGCAAGGAGTATTTACATTTATTTCTATTCTACCCTGTTGTGTTTATTTTTACAACACCTTTCTTCTTCTTCTTCCTCTTCTTCTTCTTCTTTTATTTATTTATTTATTTATCTATTTATCTGTTATCATATTATTCTTTATTATAAATTATTAATTATCAATTATCAATATCATTACCACTATCATTGTCATTGTCATTGTCATTGGCATTACTATATATTTCTTGAAATGAACTCTCATTCTTGTTTGAATAAAGGGGGTGGGGGTAAAGAGGTTGTATGAGTAATGGTCTTGGAGATTGATATTTATTACAGTATGTGCAACCTACAATATGTTTATCAATATCGATCTTTTTCTTTCTTTTCTTGATTTCTTCTTTGGAACTTTTGAATTTGATCGTAAAAGGTACATTTAAATCTTTGAACGCAAATTTGAGTGGCCTGGTTGTTGCTTACACCATCTAAAGTCACTCTGAAATCTTGACAGACATGTGTATTGTCTACAGCCAGATATAGAAGGATATTTTTAATAGAATATTCAGAATGATCTAATTTAGCTATATGTTTTCAGATAACCAATGTCTACATTAAATACTCGTATTAGTATCGATACTTTTGTAATATTTCTTATGTTGTATCCAAAGTACATATATTTATATACTTGAACTCTATTTAATTTATTTGTTATAAAACAATTTCTAAATATTTAAGAATCAATTGTGGCCAATCATTGTTCTCTTTATATATATTCTTCTTATTGTTTTGACCCCCATTCTAGATCGAAATATATGCCTTGACAATTATAATATTTAGCATACAGTTCTTTTTTAACGACACTGATTCAATTGACAATACTAACCAATAAGAATTGTGTGTACCAATTCATTCTTATTCTTCTTCTTCTTCTTCTTCTTCTTCTTTTGGTTATCGAAATATGCTACACAATGGCACACACAAGCACATATAAATATCTTAGTTACAATATAAAAGAAAGAAGAATAAAAGAACATTACAATTTCAAATCACAGGCATGTGCAAAAAGTAAAACAGAAATTTTGTAATAGAATAGAAATAAATCAGATCGGGTCTATAATGCCCTCAATAAACGCACTACAAAAAAAATTCAAGCATAAAATTATATGACAAGAATCAATCGATTTTAATTTCTGATATATCAATATTTCTTTTTTTTTTTTTGAACTATTGATAGATTAGCGTGTGTACTAGCTATCTTACAAGCCACGACTATTATCATGTAATAATAACTTTTTTTTTCTTTTTTTCTTTTAGCTTTTCTTCTCTTCTCTTCCCTTTTCTCCTCTTCCTTATTTTCTTCTCTTTTCATGACTGACTTGAAGAAGAAGATTATTATTGTTGGTGGTGGAGCAGCAGGTATTCTGGCTGCCATGAATCTTGGGTGTCACAAAGACAAGGATAAGATGGAGATTACTCTTGTCGATAGTAAAGTAAGCATGAGACCCAATTTCGTAATAATAATAAAACAAAAAGCATAGTCTTTCTACGAATACACTCCTGGCTTATGCTCTGTTTTGTACGAGCCAACTGAACAAAAGTTCCTTGAACACTATGGCAAAATAACTGCTACTTATGAAAGTCTTCTCAAACCCCTTGGCATCACTTTTATACTGGGAAGGATAGAAGATATAAAGGACAACAAAGGTAATTATTATCATTATTACTATCTGTTTTCACTTGGAAGCAGCCCAATTACCCTCGCATATTAATTTAACCATCCAAATAATAAATCAATAAACTATTTTTTTTCTCTTGTTGCCTTTTTGTAAAAGTGGTATTGCATGACAGTCAAGAGATAGAATTTGATTATGCTATCTTGTGTACTGGATCAAGTTACGCGGCACCCTGGAAATTAAGCAATCTCGGTGGCAGTGATGGTGATGGTGGCGATGCTGGTGGCGATGATTCAGAGACGATCGAATTGGGACAGAGAATCGATTACCTGACGGCCCAAAGAAAACGATATCAGGAAGCCAAGGAAATCATTTGCATTGGTGGTGGACCTGTTGGTGTAGAAATTGCAACCGAGATCGCCCACAGATCACCGACCAAGACCATCACTCTCGTCAACAGCCAGGACTACGTTCTAAAAAGCGCACCATCCAGTTTGGGAAAACACTGTCAGACGATTATCGAGAACACTAGGCCGATTCATCTTATCTGTGGAGAACACGCCAGCCCTGTTGACAACAATGCAAAACCAGATGCGGACGGGAAATATCATTATGAGACCGACAAGACGCACACACAAATCACGGGCGATTTGGTTTATAATGCTATTGGTATCAAGCCAAACACGCACTTTTTGGCAGGGTCACACTCGGACTGGCTGAACAGCAAAGGTTACGTCAAGATTGATCCTTTTTTGCACGTCAATGGCACGACAAACATTTACGCGATTGGCGACATGAATAATCATGAGGATCCAAAGATGTTCTTTACCGCACACATGCAGGCTGTGCATTGTGTCCACAATCTGCACTTGGAAATCAATAACAAAAAACCAGTTGAATACAAGGGTTCCAGGGTTTCTATGATTGTGTCTCTTGGACCAACGTTTGGGATTGGATATGTATCTGGACTGACTCTTCGCGGCAGACCATTTGAGACAAAAAAGGGGAGCAGAATAGCAGCCCAGATGAAGCATCTTATTGAACGGGTCACGATGAATGACCTTCGCCTCAAACAGCCTGTCAATTTTGCACTGTACTACACTCATGAGAAAGCCCAGATCCTTGCACGCATCAATAGCTTAATAGATATATTCAATTGAAAAAAAAATTGTACAAATACATGTGTGTATGCTATTTCAAAATAAGAATGGTTACATGAACACGCAATCCATTGAACTTTATTATCTAAAGAAAATGTAGCAATACAAGGACATCCTTTAAGCTAAAGGAATTTTGTGTTTTCTAATGAATTTTGACCATTCTAGAAAACCAAGGCCTAATTTTATTTTAATTTTAATGTTAATGTTAATGTTAATGTTAATGTTAATGTTAATGTTAATTTTGATTTTCTAAGTATGTGACTCGTTCTCTGCCGTGTTAATTTCTTTTCTTTTCTTTTTTCTTTTTTAAAGAAAAAGAAATGGTAGTAATTATCATTATTGGCACTACCCTAAGCATCGATTATAAGTAGATAGATTGATAGACGGACAAAGGGAAATTGTTTGTGCCTGTATATTTTCAAGCTAAAATTATAGTTTTTTTTTAATAAGATCTCATTGGCTGTGGTATAAATTTCACTCTATTGAATTGGCTTGTAACTCTTTATTGGCGATGTTTTGTATAAAATTTACCAAGTTTTGATTAAGTAAGAAAAGATTGAATATATATAGGTATATATACAAAACAAATTAGAGTAAATTAGAGTATGGTAGAATAAATAGCTAAAAAGAAGAATTAACAAGGTATTATGCACTACCTTTTTGGACCCGACCAGATTGAAAGAAAACGTAGTCTATATCTGATTTTTCTGTACCTTTCTTTCTTCTGTATAAATACACCACTTAAGATACACACCGCATATATGTAAATTTACTAGTTGGGATTTGGAATGAAGCATATTGAATATCATTCTTTACCTAGTTCAAAACGCCTTATCGTATATATATATATATATATATATATATTTCTTTCTTTTTTTGTTGTAATTAATCTATATGCTTTATAAGATCTTTCCATTTACTTGCCTATTCTTATATATATATACATATTAAAGAAGTAAAAACAAAATTATATAAATACAGCCTAGATAGATATATTTCTTTCATTTTTCCTTCTTTTTTTTGTTGTTAAAAAAATCATAAAAAAAAAAGAAAAAGGTTAAACATACTTTCATACGCCTTTACGCCTTCGTGCTCTCACGCTCTCTCGTTCTCACTTATAATGGGTGCCAAAGAAGGATCGATTTCATGCTTTCATGTAAACCTTCGATTAGATGGAATAATTTCGTTTCTTGCGGGTCTACAAGTGGTAAATACATACATACCTACACACATATACATATATCTTCTTCCTCTCGATCTCTTGGTCTCTTGCATACTTTACGCTATACCTCCTAAAAAATAGACTTTTATGGTTTCATACAGGTCAGGGTACTCTGGGAAATCTGGGCTTCTTTAGACAACACATGGCCAAGTAAGTTCCATTGTTTTTTTTTTTTAAAAAAAAGAATGTCAAAAACCAAACTAAATAAATATATATATATAGGTGCTCTCGATAGAACCATTATGCCAACTGTGTATGGATCCTGTATTCTCAGTATTATGTTGATGATTATTAGTGTGTGTACTACTTGGGGAGTTTACAAGGTAAATTAATAGATATACGAGTGAATAAGAATTGACTTTATATATATATATATATATATATATACTTGGTAATAGAAAAATATAGCTGCAATAAACATCAGTTGGTGGACTTATTACGTCTTGACTGTACTGGCATTCTTCAACAGTGCAGGACACCTTTCGATTATATGTGTTACCAAGGGAACCTTTGTGGCCGAGTGTATAAAAGAATCTTCTGTGAATCTTGTTCTTTCGGCCTGTCTGCAACGTTGGGAAGCATTATTGGTGTGGGCTACAGTATCCACCATGCTGGGACAAATAGTCAATGTAAGTGTCAATACAAATAAGCTAATAAAATAAAAAAAGGCCCTTTTTTCTGTGTGTGTGTGTGTGTGCATAAAAGATCCAATTTAACAACCTTTTGTTTTTCTCTAATTGCCATTTGATGTCATATATCTATGTGGCTTTGTAGATTGGATTTACATATTGTGTATATCGTTACAGAATACTCCACCCTGCTAAACTTGACATGACTCAAGTCAGGCCTGGTGTCTTGCCTCTACACCGAACCGAACGATCCATAATTGATGACGAGGGTTTTCAGGTTGTAGAATTGAAATAGACTTTTTTTTTAAAAAAAAAAAAATATATTCGCGCAAGATATATAATAGCAATCACAAAAGCATCTATTCTTCATTAACTGTACACTCTATTGATAATATTATCATTATCCTTAGCATTACCATTGCCATTATCATTAACATTACCATTACCATTACCACTATTAACATTTAATAACTAAATAGTTCATACTCTATCCTATTTTACCCTATCACAAACTCTTATTTAGTAGCAACAGATCATTTAATACATATAAATATAAATACAAGGAATGAATCAAATAAAACAGCAAAAAAAAATTGTACTAAATATGCTCTAATTATACATCTATTCTTTCTTTCTTTAATAACCCTAAGCCATTATTCTTCTTATATATATTATATTATATATTATATCTTATTGTCTCTCGAGACATTCTAAGAACAGACGCTCGCACTGACGAACATTCTCTTGTGTGGTGATCTGGGATGTCATGAGGTAAACAATGTTACCAAGAGGACGTACAAATAAATTGATTCCTTCTGTAAATTGACCATTACGCAAGTCCTGGACAATATTTTGGGATGTCATGGAACCATAACCTTTACAACAAATAAAGAAAGAAGAAGAAGAAAAAAAAAGACAGTCCAGATGATATATATATATATATAAATTAATATTAATATTAATAAATGTAATATAATATAATGTGTTCAACTCTAGTTTTCTTTTTCTTTTTTTTTTCTTTTTTCCTTATTTCTCTTACCTGCATTGAGATCATCCTTGAGTTCAACAGCCAGTACTGAACCAAGAGACATGACACTCTCGACTTGCTTCATGTGAGACAGACGGTCGATAGTTTCGCGAGACCACATTGACCAAAGAGTGCTGTCCTTCCATTCTTTGCGGAACGGAGCCCAGGCACCTGTAGGGGAGGCCATCTTGTCAAGACTCTCGATTGACTCCTTGGCAACCGCACAGCCCATTGGGTGGGCAGTGTAAGAGTGTCCGTGCAAAAGACAATCCGGCTTGTTCTTGGACAAGAAGACATCATAGATCGACTCCTTTGTCACTGTCAGGGCCAAGGGCAACAAACCACCTGTCAGGGTCTTTGCATAGGACACGATATCTGGAGTCTATATAAAGTAAAAGGGAAAAAAAGGGGAATTTTTGAAAAAATTAATACAGTACAGTACAACAGATAATATTAACAAATTTTGTTTTATAGTATATAATATATATATATATATATATGTATGTGTGTGTACACAACCACAAACTCAAAACTTAATGAGACTTACCACACCAAGGAATTCTGAGGCTGATCGACGACCAAGTCTGTACCATCCTGCAAATACTTCGTCAAATACGACCGGGAGACCTTGCCAGTTGTCTTTGGTTTCGAGAGAATTTGTGACGTTGTAGCCGAGCAGATCTGCGCCTTCGTTACGTACGATGTCGATCAGGGTGCGCTGGAAGAGAGGGTCGACAAAAATCATGCCACCTGCGCCCATGATGACTGGCTCCATCAAGAGAGCACCGATGCGCCGGCCTTGGGCACGCATGCTGTCCAGCTCGGTTCTGATGTAGTCCCCGTAGACACGGGCCAGCTCAGGGTCCCGGGCTGCCCCCTGTTCGTGCACGGAGTAGATTGTATCCAGACTATGATAATCAACACGCAGGCCGGTACCTTTCTGCCCGGCAAGCATCTGGGCAGGTACCCGGACATAGCTCTTTCCCTTTGAGATGTGGACCGAGGGTGCCTTGAGCCAGTGGCCGCGTGGTTGATACCACTGGACCTGGTCGTTGTAGACATTTGGCGCACAGGCATCCATTGTGCCGATTGTGTCACCGTGGTAACTACCGTCGATTCCGAGAATATCAATAGGAGGTTGGGCAGACGAAGCAGCAGAGGAGGAGCGCGACCAGCCGTAGCGCTTTGCGGTAGCGCTCATGGCCATCTTTAGTGACACCTCCATTGCGGTGCTACCGTTGTCTGAGAAAAAGACGCGGGAGGCCCAGGTGTCACGGCTGAGGATCGATTCGGCCAGGGACAGCGAGACTTCGCTTGTGCTTTCGGGGAAAATGATGTGTCCGTAGCGGCCGGCGGCGTGTGCGGCAGCCAGGGTGAGGTTTGGGTTTGCGTGTCCAAGACCCTGGGTCCACCAAGAGGCACAACTGTCAAACATGACCTTTGGTCCCATAACAGGGGCAGGAAGATCGGCATCTTTGTGAACGTTGGACTTTTGGTTGGATTTGTCTGTGTAGGTTACAAAGTGGTCGTCGTGGGCAGAGTCGATGATGGTCACATCTTTGACAGTCTCATGCTGGGTAAACGGCCACCAGAATTTGTCGCGTGAAGATTGGGCCATTGTTTCGAGGCGGTCAAAGCGAGCGTTGTGCCAGTGGTCGAGGTGCTTGATGACCGGAACGAGGTGCTCGTCCAGCTGGGCATAGTAGCTCTCCATCGAGCGCCTGTCGAGGTCTGGGTTGTCGAGGTTGAGTGGAGGGGGTGGGGGTACTGCGGCAACATGGATGTTTTTGTCGGATCCGCTGCCGAGCCGGCTGTTGAGCAGAGAGTGGTTTTTGTACTGCTGGTCAAAGAGCAGGATGGCAGGGATATCGTAGCCTCGAAGGTGTAGGGATTCGTAGGATGTTATGGTGGTCGAGATTCCGCCAAGGTTGCTGTCGCCTATGAGGACGGTTGGTAGGCGGAATGGTCTGTAGAAGTCGGCTTGGGAGGTGCCTGACATGACCGGGCTGTGGACACCACCGGCGGTTTCGAGGAACAGGAAGGAGTCTTTGTTGGCTGTGGGGTGTGGTTTGTTGATGTATTCGAGTAGTTTGGCTTGGGTTCTTGCCAAGACTTGGGTGTCTGTAGGTGGCTAAATGACCCGATAAATATGATTAATTTATAAGCAATTAGATTGGTTTGATATCTTATGTTTTATATTCTTGTTTGGCAAATCTTTAAACAAGTATTGCTTGCCTGGTCTGTGGCTACATGTGGACTGACGGGGTCGGGATAGGCGTAGAGGGTGCTTGATGTGAGATTGCTGTTAAATGACTTGACGTGCCTGTGATAATGATGTATAAGTTTGAATATGATGGATGAATTGATGACAGGTTGGTTTGTATTCTTAGTGTACCTTTCGTCACTGTCGGTAGGATACCCTGTCTGGACGGGTTTGATGTAAAATACAGGGCGGCCGGTATCCTTTCCAAACAATGCGGCTGCTCTGCAAAGACCAGTTGCGAATACGGTCTTTCCGACATTTGTGTTTGCAGCAAACAGCTGGTAGGCCTGAAAAGCCCTGGTTGGATGAAATGAAGCAGGCATATGTATCTATATATTTATATACTTATTTATATATATATAAAAAAAGAAAATTATTGAAACAAGTAAGAAAAAATAAAAAATAAAAATTAAATTAAAAAATTCAAAAAAAATAAAAAAATATTACGAGAAAGAAGAAGTTAAAACGGCAAAACAATAGAAGCCGGAAGAGGTGTTCGGAGGTTTAAATGTTGCTTCCATTTTTGGACATCTGGTTGGGTGCAGATCGAGTGACCCATTTTTTTTTTTTTTTTTTTTTTTGGTATTATTCTTTTACACTAGGAATGTGACGGGTTTGGTTTATTTTGTCTACCCCAAGTTGAGATACGCGTTTATTTTTACTTTATATTAAATTAAATACAGCTTGAATGGTATAGTTCAGTGTACTACAATATATTCTCAGCAAACTATAGTATCTTTGATTATGACTATTATTATTATTCTTCTTCTTCTTCTTCTTTTACCTGTGGATCTGTTTACTGAATGGTGATTTTGATTACTTATTATTAATTTGATTAAATCCCAGTCTAAAGTTGCTTAATAAAAGAGAACATTTATTTTATTTTTTGGGTGGGGTATTTGTGTTGAGAAATGATTGGTTTTCTATTGACAAAGGTGATGATGATGGCATAAAGGACTGTCTCTTATTATTTTGACTGGACGGAGACATTAGAGCTACACAAGAAAGCACAAAATAGAGGTGAAGACTAATAATGACAGTAATCAGAACCATATAAAGAAAATAATCTATATTGTATTATCAAAATCCGCAAAAATAATCTGGAGAAACAAAAGAAATTGAAAGATGGAAACCTTGAATTGGTACCAGGAGCACTGTACTTTAATTCAACATTTTCATCAACCGATTTTTTTTATTTTATTTCCAAATAAATAAATAAATAAATAAAAATATGACACAAATGGAGGGGAAAAGGGGGGTGGGGGATAAAGAAAAAAAAAATAAAAAAATAAAATAAAATAAAATAAAAAAAGATTCCCCAATTCTTTTCTCTTTTACTCTTGTTTTTCTCCCTCCTCTTGTTTAATTTAAATATATATAATATATAATATATAATATATAATATAATATAATATATATATATAGATATAGATGTCTGCCTTTCGCCTTGCCACAAACCCTCTTCGATCTGCCAAGCGATTCTATGGCTCGGCCACTCCTTCGCGTCTGGCCTCCATCCAAAACATCAAGGCATCCGGACCTGCTATTTCTGCAGCCGCTCTCCATGCCGATGGACCGCTTAGAAACGACTGGTCTCGCGAAGAAATCCAAGCAATCTATGACTCACCATTCATGGATTTGATGTACTTTGGTGTAAGCACTAAAGGCCTCTGTCTGTATCTTATTAATCCTCTCTGTATCTAGGCCAAGGTGCACCGTGCGAACTTCAATGCACGCGAAGTACAACAGTGCACACTGCTCTCAATCAAGACCGGTGGTTGCACCGAAGATTGCAAGTACTGTCCCCAGTCGTCGCGTTATGACACTGTTGTAAAGGCACAAAAGATGCTTGACAACGACGAAATCCTCAAAGCTGCCCTCCGTGCAAAGGATGCCGGAAGCACCAGGTAAGCTACATTTATTTATTTATTTGTATCTAAATTTTTCTCTTATTTTGTCTCAAGATTCTGTATGGGTGCTGCCTGGAGAGATCTTGCCGGTCGTAAATCCAACTTTAGCAAGATCCTTAACAACGTAAAGACCATTCGGTAAGTAACTGTCTTTTGGTCATTTAGGTTTTTAGACTGTGTATTTATGTCTATCTATGCTAGTGGTATGGGTATGGAGGTTTGCTGCACCCTGGGTATGTTGAACGAGACTCAGGCCAAGCAACTCAAGGAAGCTGGTCTGACTGCCTACAATCACAACTTGGACACATCACGTGAATTCTATCCCAAGGTAATATTCTTTTTTTTTATTATTATTTATAAACAATACATATTAATTGTTGTGATGCAATGTGGTCTGGATGATCTTTATAGATCATCACTACTCGTAGTTACGATGAACGTTTGGAGACCATTGGTCATGCCCAGGATGCTGGTATCTCTGTGTGCTCTGGAGGTATTATTGGTCTCGGAGAACAAGAAGAAGATCGCGTCGGTCTTCTCCACACCCTGTCCACATTGAAGCAGCACCCCGAAAGTGTACCTGTGAATGCTCTCTTGGCTGTTCCTGGAACTCCTTTGGAAAACCAGACGGTAAATAACCTACCAATATTTTTTGCTTTTGTGTTTCACTTTTATGCTTGATTTTGATCCACTCTATTTCCCCCCCTTTAATGTTTGATTACCATTATTTATTTTATTTTTTATTTATTTTTATTTTTTATTTATTTTGGTTTGTGTAGCCTGTGTCGGTCTTTGAGATGGTTCGTATGATTGCTACTGCACGTATCGCTATGCCAAAGTCCATGGTCCGTCTTTCGGCTGGTCGTGTCAAGTTCTCTGTATCTGAACAAGCAATGTGCTTCATGGCCGGTGCAAACTCCATCTTCACTGGTGACAAGCTTCTCACAACACCCAACAACGATGCCACCGAAGATCAAAAGATGTTTGAATTCCTTGGTAAATATATTTTATATTATATATTTATTAGTTTAATGATAAGATATATATATATATATAAATTAATATTATTTTTTATTTTTTATTTTAGGTCTTGTCCCCAAACCTCCCAACTTTGAGCAGGGTGCTGATAAGATCGATCAGCCATCTTACCAGAATGGTATCAAGATCAAGGCAGAAGTATCAGCTTAAGCTAAGCTAAATGCATACACACATACATACATACATATACACAAACCCGCACACAAATATATATTTACATATATGTATATATTTTTAATAAATAAATAAATAAATAAATAAAAATATAAATAAAAATATAAATAAATAAAAATTGAAAAATTAAAAAATTAAAAAAGGGGGGAGTGAAGTGATTTGTAATAGATAGAGAGAGTGTATGTGTTGTGTGTGCAATATGTATTTTATTTATAATTTATAATTTATAATTATTATTATTATTATTATTATTTTAGTGTGTGTGTATGTGAATGTGTATGGAATTAATTGATTCAAATCATAAAATCATAAAATAAACGCAATTAATAAATATATTAATATTTTAATATTAATAGCTATATATATCTTATTTTATTTTATTTTATTTTATGCTGGTCTTTAGATTATATATTGCAGTCTCTTGATTGATATTCCCTTTATTTCATATAGATATAATGTATACTTCTTTAACCAGCAAGAAGTATATATATATAATGTATACATGTTTCTTTTTTTTTAAAAAAAAATAGAATATAGATATATCTATAGTTATACATTTATATAAATTTGTACTTTATATAAATGTTGTCTCGAGTTCTTTTGGTGAATATAAAAGAGGGGGGGTTACCAAGTATGAAATTATATGTAACACGGCGCTTATTACCATATTGCTTTTTCTCTAATACTACTACTACTACTATTATTATTATTATTTTTGGCGCTTTTTTTTTATATATTTTTATATTTATATTTTTATTTTTATTTTATTTTTTTATTATTATTATTATTTCCTCCCTTTCTTTTCTTCTTCTTTCTCTTTGCTCCATCTTGGCCATCAAGCCAACCTCATTACCCCAGCCTGTCCTTTCATTTCTAAAGCTTCTCTATCCCTCCCTCCCCCATCTCCATCCTCACTCATCCTTCATCCTTCATCCTCACTCATCTTCATCTCTACCTCTTTATCTTTCTATTAAAAAAAAAAGGTGTCTACCAACCACACTTCTTTATTTCCAACTTGTCTGTGTGTATAGAGTTATAATTATATAATTATATACATATACATATAGATATAGATATATATATATATATTTTTCTGTATATAATTATATTTTATATATCCCTATTTTATTACTATAACCACCACCACCATCACCACTATTACTACTATTACTACTACTACTATTCTTCTTCTTTGGATTTTATTATTTGCTTAATCAAGAGCCCGATTGCTCATTCCACCCAACTCTCATTGTGTCCTTTTTTTTCTCCCTTCATTGATCTAACCATTCCATCCCTAAAGGTAAATTTGATATTATTATTTATATATATCTTCATTTGTTCTACTTTACACCCTTACTTGCTTTCTTTACCTCGTTATTCCAACAACAACAAAAAACAACAAAAAACAAGTAATAAATAGCTTGCACATATAAATATAAATATAAATATAAATATATACATCAGATTTGAAATAAACCTCCTTCTTTTATGTTATATCTTTAATTTATCTTCCTTCATTTATTTTATAGCTAGCAACAAAAATGGGCCAGCTTCTCACTAGCCTCAATCTCCGCGGTGGTGAAGCGATCGTACCTGAGCTGGGCTTTGACATTGAGAGTGAGTCACATACAAAATATATTATGTATATGTAAAGATATGTAAAGATATGTATATATGTATACGTGCATGCATACATATCTACATTTATCTATATGTGCGTAAAGGGATCAATTAGATTATAATTGGCTCAGAAAGTAAACAAAGTTATTGATCTCTTTCAATGATATACATTTTAGCTGCCACTCCTTCTTCAGACGAACTTTCTCTTTATAATCAACTCTCCCAGCTGCTCGTACAACCTGGCCCTAGTTTACTCGAGGCACTTTCTCAATACACATCCGGTTCGGAATTGATTCGAGATGCAATTGCAACACCAAACCCTGAAAACGAAAACAGAGCCTGGGAAGCAGTCTTACCAACCGTAGACATGCTCCGAGACTTTTATGAATATGCCGCCGATCTGAGTAAGTCTTTGTGGTTTTTAATTATATCAATTAACAAAAAAAAATTATATATATATATTTAGAAAAAACACTTCCAAGGCTTCTAGATGTTCTCTGTCAGGGCAATGTTAGCAAGAATTTAGAGAGCCACCAAGGATTAACAAAGTTATTTGCTGATCTATTGGACTTTGTGTTTGAATTTGATAATCTAAAGGTAAATATATATATATGTATGTATATGTATAGTGAGATTCAAAGACTAACCAAGTTATCAAATCAAGATGAGAAACCCTACCCTTCAAAATGACTTTTCATACTACCGCCGTATGCTGCAGCGAGGTAGATACAGTTCGACCGATCGACCTTCATTGGACGAACCAGTGTCAGATCTCCGGAGTGCGATGGTAGAAGATGATCGGGCGAATCAAATATCACTCTTTATTGCCTATCCTACACCCATGATGAAATGCGTCATTGACACAACAACCGAATATGTGGAAAAGAATGAGCTCCAGAAGAGTGTTGGTGAATGTCTGGCTGCTCTCTGGGCTGCTTGTTTTCAAACAGTTAGCAAAAAGAGGTAACCACCACTTACAACAAAACATATATATATATATATATATATACTAAATATCAAATTCATCTAGAAACTTGAATCCCGAACTCTCTTCATTTTGTCTCAAGGTCATGGTGGTTTCGATCATTCTCTATGATCACATTGATCCCAACGGTGCCTTTTCAAAAGGATCTCCAATCAATGCAAGTCCTTGTGGTTTACTGTACCCTATTGAAATCAATTCTAACTCGCGCTCTTTAGATAAAAAACTCTGTAAAAATCATTCATACGATTCATGCTCTCAACATTCCAAAAGAATCCAGTGCATCTAATCTTCTGTCTGCGTTACGATACAATTCAAAGCATCTCAATGACGACTCTACCCCGAAAGGTGTCAAGAACATGGTGTTGGCAGCCTAATTTATTTATTTTATCTTATCTTACTTCTTTCTTTTTCTTTTTATGTTCTGTCTTTTATCCCCTCCCTCTCTCAACCCAACCCAACCCAACCCAACCCAATCTTATTCTTCTTGTTCTTCTTGCTCTCTTTCTCTTTCTCTTTCTTTCTTTCTTTCTCTCGTTCGCCTCTATCTATCCAACACCATTCTCATTCAAACGCTAGCGCCAACTCCAACACCAAATACAACACCAAATCCATATCCAACACCAACATCACTACGAACAACCCAAAAACCAAAAAAAAAAAAAGGCAAACCCAAAACCCAAAACCAAAAACCAAAACCAAAACCAAAACTAAAAAAAAATAATCCTTAAATAAAAAAGAAAGAAAGAGAAAGAGAGGTAGTAGCAGTAAGAAAGTATCAATGAAGAAAAACAAAGCGTTTAAAAATAATAATAATAATAATAATCTTCTTCTTCTTCCTCATAATAATAATAATAACCCTAACACAAATACTAATACTAATACAAAATATTAATACAAATACAAATAATACAAATTACATTAATGATATTATCGACCTTTTTTTTTATTTTCTTTTCTTTTCTTTTATTCATTTGAACTTCTTCTTCTTCTCCTATTGGTTAAAATTGTAAAGCAAAACCAATTGCTCTACAATAAAATATTCAAGAGAGGAAGGGTAATATACTTGAATTCTATTATATTACATTAATATAAATTTTGAGTTTGAGTGTGTAATACAGAATGTTTATATAAATAGAGAGAGAGAGAAAGATGGAAATTTGTTTAGATGAAGATCAAAATTTTCTCCAATTGAAGGAGACTTTTCTTTGCTTGTCTCTTTATTTCCATCTCTTTCTATCTCTTTCTCTTCGTTTTGCACACACACATCTAAAGAGGAGAAAATAGTTTGGCGTAATTAAGGGTCAAGAGAGATCTTGAATCTAGTTCTTCTGTATGTGTTTTGTAAAAGGTACTTTTTATCAATTATTAACAAGATTTATAGAGGGTATTCAATCTCAAGTCAACTTGTCTCTTATAAAGAAAGAAAGCCATAAACTCCAATTGAAGGACGAGTATTGAATGTAGACCCTTTGTGCTGCTGTTGTTATATTCTTCTTCTTCTTCTTCTTTTTTTAGTCATTATATATGTATATACATATATCCCCGTGGTTGATTTCCCCATCTCACACACATGTTTTGTATTCAATAGATTCTTTTCTATTTTTATTTGTATTTGTATTTCACATTGAAACATATTGAAACACTACAATAAATTTTCATTTTTCATTGGTTGTTTATTTCAATATCCAATGTTCTTTTTTTAAAAAAAAAAAAAAACTTTATTGCGAAAGTGCTACGGCTCTCGCAACTTTTATCGCAATTTTTTAAATTACTATTATTATTTTAGAAAAAGTGATACGTGCGCACACAGCAGTAAAGAAAGATATTTTGTTTTCTGCTTACTACTATATTATTAATACTAGTCAAATGATTAAGTTTGTAATGATAATTATGTACCCATTTGAACACTAACTATCTACGAGCATATGTAGATCTTAAAGAAGTATATTTGTTTGTGTATTCTGTAGCTTGTGCACTAAATATATTAAATCCATTATAATGAAACAAAACCCTATTCTACACAACCAATATTATTGCTGCTACTACTACTACTACTACTATTACTATTATATAAGAGAAGAATAAGGACTAGGCTTATTATAGATACAATAGTAAAAAGAAAATAAAATAATAATTATGTTGGGCCAAAAGAAAGAAAGAGAAAAAAAAATGCCTCGTGGTGTATTACTTTAATTCATTTTATTTTATATTTTATATAATTTCCCTTTCCGTTCCTTTTATATTTTTTATTTTATTTTTTATTTTTATTTTCTCTCTCTCTCTCTTTTTCTTTTATAAAAAAAATTCATTAAAATATATATATATAATATATTTTTTATATATATATTTATATTTATAAATTTACAATGATGCTTTACAAACTCGTCGTTCTTGGTGATGGTGGTGTTGGCAAGGTAACCTAGACTTCATTAGACTAACGAAATAGTAATAATAAATGATGTTAAATCAATATACTAATCTGAATTTACCTTTTTTGTCTTTATATATACATACATTGAATTCAATAATGAATAGACAGCATTAACAATTCAAGTAATGAAAACAAAAGAACAAAACCTTTCTATTTGTTTTTTTATTTTTTTTATTTTTTTTAGAATTGAAAAGAAACATAATTACTATACTATTGGAAACTAACCTCTTCTTTATTAATTATATGAATATTTACGTCTCTATTCAACAACAACAAAAATATTATGATTCTTACATATAATAGTTGTGCTTGAATCACTTTGTTGGTAAGTAAATAGTTATAATAATAATAATATTTTTTTTTACTATCATTTATGCTCATGTATATAATTGTCTTTATTTTCTGTAGAGGTAATTCAAATTGAAACAACCAAAAAGATGTAGAGATTCCTAATATTCAATATACACCAATTCGACCCTCTATCTCTCCATCTCTCTCTTGTTCTTAATTATCATCATTTATTTAAAATCACTCATCCTCATCCTCATTTAGACCTACGATCCTACAATTGAAGATTCTTACCGTAAGCAAGTCGTTATTGATGACCAACCATGTGTATTGGAAGTACTTGATACTGCTGGCCAAGGTAAGTTATATATATATGTGGATGTGTGTGTTTTTTTTATTGCAGGTATTAATCAATTACTATAGAGGAATACACTGCATTGAGAGACCAATGGATTAGGTAAAATGATAAAGAATATATAATTATAAGTATGCTTTGTGGTGTGGTGTGGTGCTGTTAAACAGCCAGTATTTTTATTTATTTATTTTCATTTCATTTGGTTCATAATTTTGTTATGCTTATATACTCACATAAACATTTGGTGGTAATGATGTAGAGATGGCGAAGGTTTCTTGCTGGTCTACTCCATTACCTCTTACTCTACCTTTGAACGAGTCGAACGCTTCAGAGACCAGATCTTCCGCGTCAAGGATATTGACAATGTACCATTAATGTTGGTCGGTAACAAGTGTGATAAGGTGACCGAGAGAGAAGTAACACGCGAGGAAGGTTGTGCTATGGCCAAACGGTTAGCATGCGATTTTATCGAAACATCTGCCAAGACGTGTGTAAATGTCGAACGGTCATTCTACCAGGTAGTCAAGACCATCCGCGCCCAGAGAGACGGTGTCCGTGTTGGTCCAAAGAGCAAGGCTAAAAAGGAAAAGAAGAGATGCTTTATCTTATAAAGAAATCAAAAAAAAAAGAAAAAGAAGAGAAGAAAGAAAGAAAAAAGAAAAAAAAAGGAAATGATAATCTCTTGATTTAATTCTTTATTTCTTTTGTGTCCTTGTCCTTATCCTTGTTCTTGATTAGTCTTCTTCTTCTTATATTTTTTGTGTGTGTGTGTGTGTCTTTCTTTTGTCTAATCATCATCCTCATCTCCTTACTCTTAGTCTTAGTCTTATTCTTTTATTCTTCTTCTTCTTCTTCTTCTTCTTCTTCTGCTGCTGCTGCTTTTATTTATTTTTCTATTATTCCTATTATATTATTCTTATTATCTACCTTGTCTCTCTATCTATCTATCTATCTCTTTATTTCTACCTCTCTCTCTCTCTCTATTTACCTCTCGATTGTATATGTGTATATTCTTTTATATATATATATATATATTTATCAAATTATTAAATTACATTCTACCTTTTACGATTTTCTGTTTATATATATCTCTCTGTGTGTGAAAGATATATATTGCTTGTTGGCAACGCCTTTTTGCCTAACTATATAAACGGAGATTCGGTTATTTTAGAGCGTCCAATCTTTTGTTGTAATCATCCAAAAAGAACTACTTGCAAGCCACGTCCTGTCTCCGCTTTAATGCCGACAAAAGGACATCAGAACACATGCTTACAAAATATATATATATATATCAAATCAAAATCAAAATAAAAATGTTATACATATAAATAATTAATAGATTAAATCCCCACTCTCTCTCTCTCCACACACACACTCACTAACTCACTCACTCACTAACCCACACTCATAAATATACGCAAATGGCTAGTTATCCTAAAGGCGTAAAATACCATGCCTTGATTTTCCACATCCATACTATTTCTCTCTTTGTTATTCTACTCTGACTATTTAGTAGAGTTTCCGCTGACCATTCATTCAAGTATCATATATATATATATGTTATATATATATACAAGTGAAATGTTTTTTTTAATTCAAATAAATTAGATATATATATATAAGTAGGCTATAGAGTGCAATATAAAAGTATAAAAGTATAACTAAAATTGTAAGACTTGAAGGTCTTGAGAGCATATATTTTTTGATATATATAAATGTATATGTATAGATAAATCCACTTTGATTATGATGATGGGGGATGGGGGTGATATATATATATGTGTGTGCGTGGGTGTGTGCAATGATCAAGCACATCACGTGAGTACTCAGCACAAATAGACTTCAATTCTATAATATTTCTTATTCATTATTTGCTCTCTCTCTCTCTTTTTTTTTCTCTCTCTCTAATATATTTTTTTTATTTCATTTTTTGGTTTTTGTCTTGTCATCACACAATGGGTAAAGCTCAAAGTAAATTGTCACCCGAACAACTCGGAGACCTTCAAAAGTGTACATACTGTAAGTGAATATATTATTATCATTATTACTATAATAATAATAGTAATATAAAGCAAAGGGAATCCGTCATGTTGCTAGTATTAACCAATTTGTTCATTCACCAATAGTTGACAAGAAAGAACTTCAACAATGGTATGTCAATGAATTTTATTTTTTAAGGAAAGAAGAAAAGGGACCAGGACAGGGCAAGACAAGACAAGACAAGAAAGACAATTTCCATCTTCTATTATAACCTCATCCCCACAATGACAACAACAATGACAACATTGACAACAAAAATAATCGATATCTATTACTATTATTAAATCTGTTGTTAATGTGTATTTGTATTGCAGGTACAAGGGCTTTCTTAAGGATTGCCCGTCTGGTCAACTAGACAAGACTGAATTCCAAAAGATTTATAAACAATTCTTTCCGTTTGGTGACCCCTCTCGGTTTGCTGACTATGTATTCAATGTATTCGACAACGACAAGAATGGAACAATTGACTTTAAAGAGTTTATCTGTGCACTTTCGATCACCAGTCGTGGTCAGATTGATGAAAAGCTGTTTTGTAAGTCAACCAAAAAAAAACCTAAATTAATTAATTAATGAAGTAATCAATGAAATTAAATGGATGAATTGGGTGTAGAAGAAGGGGGGGGGGGGAGTGTCTATATTGTATACTATGCATGGAAATTACTTTTAATCGAGCCCTCTAATACTCACTCCCTCGCTTTGTTTGTTTTTCATTGGGATTCTATATACTTTACTGTCTATTACACATCTATTTGAATGTGTATGTACATGATATTATACAGGGGCATTTCAGGTAAATATCTCTGTATTTTTTTTTCTTTTATTTCAGTATACGTAGATATGTTATATATATATATATATATATATATATAGACTAAGCTGTGGAAACTAGTTGGTTAATTAAATGATTGTTATTTGGGCTTGTGTGGGTTGAAATAGCTGTATGATATCGACAATGATGGGTTTATCACCTATGATGAGATGCTGCACATAGTCGATGCAATTTACAAGATGGTCGGTAGTATGGTAAAACTACCTCCGGATGAGGCAACCCCAGAATTGAGAGTCAAGAAGATCTTTGATCTTATGGACCTTGTAAGTAATAAGAATAATATTATAATTTAACAAAGAAGAACAAGTTCCCCTTCGCCCCCTCCCCCTCTTTTCCTCTTTCTCTTTATGTATAAATATGCGTGTGTACGTATGTGTGTATATATGAGAAGAAGGAAAGAGAATAAAAAGAATAATAGAAAGAAAGATAGATAGATACAAATACAAATATGAGATATTATGTAGTTTGTCTAATAAAAAAAATACAAATATAAAAATATAAACGATTATTAGGATAAGGACGGTCGATTAAGCAAGGAGGAGTTCAGAGAAGGATCGAAAAAGGACCCAACAATTGTCCAGGCGCTGAATCTGTACGATGGACTCGTCTAACTTATTCTGTATCACAAAACCAAACACACCCATCCCACTCACCCACCCACCCACACTCATTCACTCATTCACTCATTCACTCACTTATTCATTCACTCCCATATATATATATGTGTGTGTGTATTTGTGTGTGTATGTCTTTTATATATATATATATATATCTTTTCCTCTTTATTTTATCCTCTCTATCTCTTTCATCTCTTTCCCTTTCCCTTTCAACTTCAACGTTAACCTCAACTAACCAATTACTCTCGGTAAAAGTTTCCCCTTGTCAAAAGTTCACAGACCCGGGAAAAGGTCTCATCTCAGTGTAAAAATAAATATAAATATTAAAAAGGGATCGAATTGAATTGAATTGAATTGTATAGATTAATATATATATATATATAAGAAGGAAAAAATAATATACAGAGGATGTATATTTGTATATGAATGAGTGTTGGATATATATATATATATACGTTTGTGTGTTTGCGCTTTTTTTTCGTGTTTATATTTGTTGTTGTTCTTAATATTATTAACATTACTACTGTTGTTAATAGTACGATTATTGCTGGGCAGTGGCATACTATAGAAAAGAATAATATGATCATGATCATTCAAAGTGTCAGTAAATATGTATATATCTGTAAATTATTGTATGCTCTTCAATTACCTTTTTGACGTTTTCCTGAGCGAGCTTTACAAACTTGGCCTGATTGGTGTTGTAAACTTCAGCAACAGAAGCTACCAAGGCATCATCCGGATTAGGATGTTCCAATATATATGCAATGGCCCCAAGAACTACAATGAAATGACAATTTCAAAGAAAGAATTATTAATGAATTAATCCCTCATCCTTTATATAAACTATCTTTCTTATAATTCCCTCCTTTCAACTCATTACAATCCAAAACACCTCTTTTTTTTTATCTACATTATTTTCTTTTGAAGATATTTTAATTGTGTGTTTGTTTGTTTACCTTGATGCACTTTAGTAGCAGGCTTCCACACATCAGCCTTTAGCAAATCAATGCAAATTGACCCATCGTTGTCAATATTGGGATGATAAATTTTGGTGATAAATTTGATCTACAAATAAATAAAATGAATGAATGAACGAACAATATACACCTGTGTATAATTATATCCTTACAATTGGTGGTTTGAAAGGGTAATCATGGCTAAACACGATAGTCAAATGAAATACACCGCCTTTGTAGACACTGTTGGGCTAGATTAACAGTAACAGAAACAGCAACAAAAAAAAGGGATTTTAGAATGACATTTTACGCGTATATATATATATATGTGTGTGTGTGTGTGTAGCTGGTTTACTTACAGGTCCATTAATAGTGGCTATAGAATGTAAGCACAAATAATCATAACAAAATCACAAAAGAAAGAAAGAAAAAGGTAAACTGTTAATGCTTTCAAAATGAATGGTAATAATAATGACAATAATAGATTGATATTTGTATTACGCGCATTTTACCTCTCCAATTAAACAAGTCTTCATCCACAGTAGTTGCACTGATGCCCTCTGGTGGACTCTTGGTAATCTCTGCAAGCTCCTTTGATGTGAATATAAATGTGATTGTGCGATTGCGTGAATGTAATAGACATATAAAAGAAATTATTCAGTTGATTAGCCTTTGTGGTGGTTTGTTATTCAAACAACTCAACTCGTTGAATACGCTTTAATGCCATGGTGTGATGTAAATGTATATGGATAGATAGATAGATAGATAAAGAGATAGTTATAAAGTTAAATATAAGGAAGAAGGGTCTAACCTGGGCGGCATACTTGTTTTAAAGCCATGAATGAATTTGGGACGGTTACATTGTATTATATTATATTACATTACATTACACTACACTACACTATAAAATAAAATAAAAATATCCAAAATAGACAATAATTACGAAATATCTCTTGGTATTAATAGCTATAATTACCATTACATATATAGTTTCTAACAGATGTATGCTCCATCGATGATGCTATAATAGTAATGGTAACAGAACGCAATTTATTAATAAAACACTGCTGCATTACTATAGTATATTGAACTGCGTCACCTTGTAGTGCACTACATATCTTTACTTGACAAGGCATCCTGTAAAACTTGCTGAACAATTCTGTGTATGTTGACAAGATGTGAGACTTTTTTTTTATTTATTTTATTTTTACTGCGACACATTTAC
This sequence comes from Phycomyces blakesleeanus NRRL 1555(-), assembly GCF_001638985.1. NCBI lineage: Eukaryota > Fungi > Mucoromycota > Mucoromycetes > Mucorales > Phycomycetaceae > Phycomyces > Phycomyces blakesleeanus. Next base: position 2,982,389 of record NW_017265135.1, on the reverse strand, counting down.
TGCGAAACATTCACTGCGAAACATTGGATACGCCACGTTTGCTGCGACAATATAAGCACAGTAAGACTATATGTTATTCTAAATGTAAATTGTGTACAAGTATATACATAGAATACATATGTGTATATACATCTAATCTAAATATACACAGCACCATTCATACGTAAAATACAAAGCTCAAAGTACGCAATACACTACATATTGATGAGAATAGAAAACACTGTTTATTTATTTTTGGTTTAGCTTTGTTTTTGAAAACTAGACTGTGCACATCTTGGCAAGTCTTTTTTGAATGATATCTTGTGCTTCTTTTACAGTTCTGTCAACAAGCACTTGGCATGTTGGGATATCGTGAATAAGACCCAGGACTTGTCCTGCAGTCCACACTCCAGCATCGATATCTCCAGTCTCAAATACCTTGCGCCCTCTTGAGCCGGCTACAAGAGGCTGAATGTCCTGGAATGAGGCATTTGGCTTGCGTTCTAGAGCGTTGACTTGGACTGCGACTGAATTTTTGTAGATGCGCGCCGTGTTGCGGAACGGACGATAGACCAGAGCGGTCGAGCATTCATCTCCTCGCACAATTGCCTCCTTGACAGCCTGGTGCACAGGTGCCTCGGCAGTGCACAAAAACCGTGTACCCATATTGATTCCCTCTGCACCTAAGGCCAGTGCGGCTGCTAATCCAGCACCATTTCCGATTCCTCCAGATGCAACAAACGGAATCTTTAGTGTCTCTGCAGCACGGGCAAGTAGCACCAGGCCAGCAATGTCATCTTCGCCGGGATGTCCAGCACACTCGAACCCGTCAATTGACACCACATCTACTCCCATTCGTTCGGCTGACAGAGCATGACGAATGGCAACACACTTGTGTATCGTAGTCACACCAGCCTGCTTAAACATATCAATATACTCACCAGCTAAAAAAGAAAGAAAGAAAGAAAGAAAGTCAAGCTTAAATTCTTTCTTTTTCTTTTCTTTTTTTAAGAATCAGGCTTTGGTAGATTGATGAAGATGATGATGATAATGATGATGATGATTTTGTTTTCGGTGCTAGTGGATTTTTAGTGATTCTAGTGAGAAACTCACGGTTGTTTCCTGCAGTCTCTACGATTGGAACTCGTTCTTCAATGATAACCTTTGCGTATTCGCGGTACGGTGGTGGTATGATTGTTGGAAGGAAGGTGAGGTTGACACCAAATGGTTTTGAGGTCATGGTCCTGCAGCGTCTGATTTCATTTCTGAGTGCTTCGGGTGTGGGCTGGGTGAGGCCAGTGAGGACACCGAGGGCGCCTGCATTTGACACGGCCGAGGCAAGTTCCGCAGTACCTACATCTTTCATACCACCTTGTAATACAAATGAAATGAGAATTGATTACACATTAAATAAATAAATGAATAAATAAATACCCTGAATTATTGGGTGTCTGATACCCAAGATACGTGTTAGTTGTGTAGCAAGAACCATAATCTTTTAGCCTTTAATTGAAGTAAAAGTAAAGAGAGAGAGAGAGAAAAGATATTGAACAAGGTTGTGAAGTACAGCTTATTATTGTTTAGTCATTTATATTGTTAGCTGTGATGATAGTGGCGGAGGTGGTGCTGGCGACGGTAGCTGTAGTGTTGGTTGTACGGATTGTGTGGATTGTGGGATTTGAAATAATCAATGAATGGACTAATCACAAATACAGGCACATAAAAATTTGTTGGTGAATATCGCAAGTTTTTCCATTTGTGCGTAAAAGGGATTCCAAAAATTATGCGTTTTTTGCGTAACAAGTTAAAACCATTTTTCCCTCTTTGTGTGTGACTAGGATTTTGTAACAAAAAGAAAGGGGTGCCGTTTTTTTTTTGTAGATTAAAATTAACCTCCCACTTTCTTTTTGGATTCTTATTCTTATTCTTATTTTTTTTCTTGTGCGATCTAAAGTCCCACGTTTTGCTTGTGCATCGCATGTCCCACGTTTTGTCCGCAACGTGGCCATCTCGATCGTACAAGGGTCCAAAAGGAGTTGTGCCGATTCATTCAAAATATGGATAGGTGTACATTCTAGAATGAATGGCGCTTTCTACCCCTTACTTGTTTGTGCAAGGGGAAGGAGAAAACTATTATTTTAGAGCTATCACACTGACCCTCCGATCTCCCTCTCTTTCTCTCTCTCTCCTTCTCTTTCCTTATCCATCTGTTTGTCTGTCTATCTGTGTATCTGATTTGTAAATACGAATGCGAGTGTGAATGCGAATGCGAATGAGAATGTAGATGCGAACGTGAATAGGCCGATGGACTGCATTCTTTCGAATTATATTCTTCTGTATGTATATGTATATTTATATGTGTGCGTGTATGTTTATATGTTTGTCGCGTGCGCTCATGTACAGGTGCAGATGTAGGGGCAGGGGAGAGTGCAGGTGTAGATATCTCTGTAGTTGTAGATGTGGTGGTATATTTGTATGTTTGTACTTGTGTGCTTGTGCTTGTGTTTCTGTACTCCTGTGCTCCTGTGTACTTGTGTGTTTGTGTACTTGTACGTTTGTGTGCACAAAGCGCGTTCATGATGAAATGCCAAAATTCAAAAAAAAAAAACCTTTAACGAAAAAGAATGGTTTAAGATAAAAATAAGCATTGACGAATGAGCGCGTTGCTTGGAATTATTTGTTTCTTTTTTTGAAAGAGACTTAAGTGTGGTGATGTAATATGGTTACACTAATTTCCTTTTGTAGGCGGTTCCGAGAATGGAGATCCTGACATCATTGTACAATAATAGGCGTTTCCATGGAAATGTGGTACAAAGAATACAAGTGAATAAGAACAAATATACTGATGTACGTATGTGTGTGCGTGTATGTGTGCGTTTGCGGTGCTCTTACTGTAATTTTTTCTTACTTCTTTCTCTCTGTAGATATGCACGTATTTGAACGTGTATATTTTCATATATTTTTGTTTAAGACAAAGTTATCAAGAGATCTAATCATATTATTTATATTAATATATATATATATATATCTGGTTGTTTCTTGCCCGAGTGTCGAAAGGTCTGATCATGGTTTTGATCAAAGATAAGATAGGTAAAGTAAAGGTTTCTGAGAAGCAGATCGAAATATAAAAGATGTATATAAAATACATGGAAGTGAATATAAAGAACAAGAGGAACAAAAAGAATATAAGTGAGGAAGTGAATGGGTGGATGAGTGAGTGAGTGAAGAAAACGAAGAAAGGAAGAAAGGAAGAAAGAGAAAGAAAAAGGGAAATAAGGGAGCTTTTATATCTTTTTGATTTCTTTTTTTAACTATTATTTGCAATGTAAAAATAAATCAATAAAACCAAGAAATCAAGAAATCAATAAAGAAATAAAATATATATTTATAAATTACCGCTCTCATCCAAGTAGTTGGTTGTATTGTCTTTGGGTTTTGTGATGATTGATTTGTTACAGCAAATCATGTTTAAAAATAAACTTGTTATTTTTGGTAAATAATTTGTAGATGGACATTATACTGACATAGGTGTTTGGTAGGACGCTGTCCCACTCCACAGGATGATCCCTTTTTATTACACTGATGAAATATATAGAAGAGAGAAATCAATAGAGATGAGGCATACAGATATATAAAATACATATAAAATACACATATAAAAAAAAAAGTGGATAAATTATTTTGGTAGTAGGACAAGTCCAATACCATACTGGTAAAGAGCCGACGCACCAATAGAATCGTCGGGTGCTATGATGCACACGTACATGAAAATTCGCTCAAAAAGACATCTAAACGTGGAAAACAAGGTTTATTTTTTTTGTTTGAAGTAAAAATAGGTTCCTGTGTCATTGAATACAAAATATAATCATAAAAATTAAAATCAATAGCAACAACAACAACAACAACAACAACAACAAAACAACAGAAATATTTATTTATATATATATAAAAACAGTCCGTTGCTAGGGACGCACGGGCGGTATACAATGTCATCGGACAACGATTAAGGAACAATAATTAGACTATTATATTTATATACACCGGTTACAACTAGCCGTTGCCCGATACCCGATACCCGATTATCTTTTATTTTGTTCTAGTAATTCTCATTGGTTATAAGATAAAATAGAGGTTCAATAATTTAATAAATAATTAAAAAATTGAAGTGATTTTTTTTCAAAGGTACAACAAGTATTTTTTGGGTAGTTTCACAGATACAGAAAGTATATCTCTAATCTGTGTCTCTAATATAATATATTTATATACATTATGTATTGTATTGTATGGTATATCTCTTTGTGTGCATATCTATCTATCTATATATATATATATATCTATTTGATTCATGCATATATGTATATATGTATATATGTATATATGTATATATTTATATATGTATGTATGTATTCTTGGACCACAAAACTGGTAGGCCACTGACGAAACGTGTTGTACACCCTGAAATCAGGGAAACCTTGAAAAAAAAAAAAGTTTTGGGCAATACGCGGAGTAGCTTTATTAGGCATTTGTACGCCCTTGGCTGCTGATATCATCAATATGCATAGACACTTAATTTTTTTTTCTTCTTTTTTTTGCATCTTTTTTTAGGTACAAACCTTGTGTACCCTCAAATGAAAAAAGCATATATATATGCCACGTTAACGAAAAAATTTCCAAGATCCCCCATTCAGCTCTGCTTCCTTCTTTGTTGCACTACAAATCCTACCATGACTTTCGATATCTCTAACTTCTCCCACTCAAACACAACCAAGAAGGCTTCAAAGTCTATCAAACGTGGACGCGTTCACAAACGCACAACCTCATCTGTCTCGGTCTCATCCTTTTCCTCCAGTGGATCGTCCTCGACTGGACTCTCATTCTCCCCTGTCTCGAGTCCGAAAACCCGGAAGCAGTCCCTGTCCACTCAAAAACTCCCCCGTTCATCTCAGCCAATCAAAAACACCGCCAGTGAAATCGAGCGCCTGGAGTCTGAACTTAATTTTACTTACGACTCCCTTGCTAATGTCAATGTCATGTTCGACAGTCTCAGAAATGCCTATTCTACATGCAAGCCTGAAATCGAGAAAAACAAGACCGAAACACGCCTTGGTGCCATGGAAAAGGAACTTTTGGCTGCTTATGATGATGTCGGTCTCCAAGTAATTCACCTCGAAAGACAACTTGTCAAGCTTGAGAAACGTCTTTTGGAAGTCAGAGCAGAACAACAACAGGAACAACAAAAACAACAAAAGCAACAAAAGCAGCAGCAAGTAATTAATATTAAACCAATCGAGGTACAGCAATGTGAACCAACTATCTGTGAGCAAGAGATCGACCAAAAACTATATCTCGCAACCCCTCCTCCATGTGCATACGATTGCCCCCAGCTTTCTCCCTCGCAGCCAAAAGCACAGGCCGAATTAATTGATAGCTGGACCACACCAATCGAACTCTCTTATCCCGTATTCTCCTCAAACGAAGATCTCTACTCTAAGCATCCCCTCTATGTACCATCCTGCAGCGAATCGCCATACTATTCTCCCCTTCCTTCCTACTCCTACGCACCAACTTCATTTTGGGGAGACTACATCCCTACATGGTCATCTAATGCCAATATTATCTATGCCCCCAGCACCCTATAAACTGCTCTCTCACATCTTTATTATCTCTATCTATTTATTAGTTTATTAATTTCTATATTTATTCCTCTCCTATTGCCCACATCTTTTACCCTGTGAACACATTCACTCATTTACTCATTTACTCACTCATTTACCCATTTCACTCATCATTTCACTCATTAACCGTTTACCCTATCACTCATTTTATTCTGCTCACTCATTCAAACGCTCTTTATTATGTCCTGCTACAACTGCATGCAACACATATTCTTCTTTCTCTTTCTTATATTGATATTAGCCATTTCAACTCTATGTATATATTTATAAGTCGCGACTTGTTTTCTTCTTTCTTCCTTTATATTCTGTTTTGTTTTTATTGTTTTCATTGTTTTCATTTGCTTTATTATGTTTTCATTTTTCTTTTAAAAACAACTCTTTAATTTTTCTCACTCGCACTTTCACACACACTTACATATACAATCATCATTACCTAGCATAAAAAAAACTTCATTCTAATGCATTTGCTTCATCCAACCAAAAAATTATATATTATTAAAATACATTCTCAACCAAAAAAGTGCACTCACACACATACATAAATAAAATGAAATAATAATAAAAAAAATGTTTATTTTACATATAAAAATTTATTAAGCCTTGTTGTTTTTCTAATGATGAAAAAAGGGCAAAGCTATACGACCGAAAAAAAGAAACTATTTGCTTTGTCTTGTCTTTTTTTTGTCGATTTTTTTTCTCGCCGTTAACTTGAGATATAGCAACTATTCACGGAATTTTGAATTTCTTGTAAAAATTGGGGTTTTTTTTTCTTTTTTTTTCATTTTGGAATAATTACATGTTGTTTTATAGGACCCATAACTTTATGCTTTTCTTTTATCTTGATTGTAGCGCATAATTTAAGAATTAGTCCGAGAGGTTTACACACGCACACACACACAAAATAAAAGATACTGAAAGCAAGAGAGTATGATTTATTTTACTTTTTTTTTGGATATCGTGAACGTCTAGACATTGGAATATTAGAACATTGTGAGAATAATAATAATAATAATAATAATAATAATAATAATAAAAAAGAAAAAAGGACTTGTTTACAATTAAGAACTTGTACGCCTATAACATAAATGGCAGTAATACTAATTCATTTATTCTGATCAGTAAGAAAGAGAGAAAACCGCCAAAAATAATAATACTACCAATAATTAATAGTAATAGTAATGTTGATATTAGGAAACAGACCAAGTAAAATGACACCACCTGCTTATGAAAGGTGTGTGATGCTAAAAAGGTATCTTTTGTATCTAGATAGCTCAATATGCTTTGCAATAAGTTACTATGTGTATATATGTATATCTGTATTGGCATGGGCATGGGCATGGGTATGGGTATGGGTATAGCACAACTATTCTATTTTGCTCAAATAAAGAAAAAAGAAAATGGGCTGCCTGTGTTTTCATAAGAAGGTACACAATTAATTCTTTAGATGGAATAACACGGATCATAGACACATTCTGATACAGTTGATTAGGAAATTTGATCATGATTTTTTATTTATCTTTTATCCAAGATCTGATACTCCTAATTCAAATAAAGAAATATACATATATACATATGTCTATGTATTTGGTGGCGTAAATATATATAGAGAGAGAAGAAATTGACGGCGCGCCATGACTTGAAATTTATATAGGCTGTAATTGATATTTTGTAAAGGCTTTCTTATGAGAATTACATACACACATTCATATAAATAAAAGCTGGGGTGACAAGTATTCGCTACAATCCATTAGAAAGGCAGGTATTTATCATAGTGTTACCTGGACATTCTGTACTCTTTACACAAAAAATAAATAAATGCGTACACAGCAATACCTTAAATGGTAGTTGGGGACAGGATCCTATTTGTTGTAAGAAGGAAGAAGAGGAAGAAGAAGAAAAGGTATTCTGTTTCTGAGATGAATATCTTGACATCAAACACAAGGAGTTTTGTATTTGTTTGTACTTGTTTGTACTTATGTGTGTGTTTATACTTAATAAGTTTGGTGTCAATTTCACACACAATAGCTGATATTGTACGATTAAAACCCAAGGACTTTTTCCAACTTTCCTAGAAAATATTTATATATATATCCGTTTTCTCTCTTTCTAGGTATCTGTGAGTGGTTACAGCACTTTAAAAATATGTTGTTATTTATTTTTTTACTGTAAATATACATGTATAAAAAAAGTCTTGTTAAATACCAAAGCATAACTACTTTATTATTAGTATTAGTATTAAGGTTATTTTAAATAAACTTGTAGGCTTGAATGAAACGTGTTTAAGCTGCACAATATAATGCACTTCTGTCTACTCGTTCGTCACTAGCCACTAGTCATGACTTTTAGCTATCATTCCTCCATTACAATTCTGCATAACATTTAAACAACAAGGCTCATTCTTAAAATCATGCGCAGAATTTCAACATATCTGTATTTAACAATGGTAGATCACAGCTTTCGGTGGTTACATCATAGTCATTTATTTTGTTATCTAGTCTAAATGTTAGTAATACCATTAAGGATCTGCATGTATAATTATAGATCCTTTTAAGCAGAATTCTTATAAATATAATAATAAAATCACAAAAGTTTTGCTTAAAATACCAAGTTATTGGTTAATGATTGCCATTATAGTATTATATTATTATGCTTAAATGTATTTACAGTGCAAGACCTGGTTTACATGCTCATATAAATATCTATGAATTAATTCAACTACGTATATTACCTGCCATTAATTATTAGCTTAAATAGTTATATGAATAATATTAACATATTTATATGAATAATATTAACATATTTATATGAAGATAATCTTTACTAAACGTATTTGCCATACACATATACAAGCAATATATATACATTATCTTGGGATCTTAACAGTTTGTAATACTGGTGTCCAAAAGCACCCACGCGGTTCCACAGAGCTGGAATTATTTCTCTCTCTCTCTCTCTCTCTCTCTCTCTCTTGCGCTCTTTATTTTATTTTATTTCATTCCTCTCTTCTTTTACACTCTTGACAGTCTGGCTAATATTGAGAACTATATCCATTAATATATTTGTTGTATCCAAGGAGCTGTAATGGTTTTGATACAGAATATTTACATTTGTGCATATATATTTTATGCAAATAGGTAGAGAATATTATATATAGAGAGGTAATAATAATAATAAAATATATATATAAGAGAAAAAAAACTATTTTTTGTATGTGTGTGTGTATATGTCTACAGCTGTATTCAACTTGACTCTCTTACCTTACTCTATTCTATTACAATCAAAAGTCACAACCATACCCATTGATTTCAATACACTTTGCTGAAGAGTCGGCAATTGTTGTTGTTTTTTTGTGACCTCACGCCCCCGGAGATCAAATTGACTTTTTTTCTTTGGATGTGAGCATCAAAGAAAAAAAGTCAAAAAAAAACCCCCAAAGAGCAAACAAGTTACTTATTACAATACGCACTTAAACTTATACACTCCACACTCCACACTCCACACACCTGTAACTGTACCTACACCTACATCTACACTCATATATACACCTACAGACACCTACAGACATATACACATTTAAAATCAAGGCTATTGTCTACCTACACACACAAACACACACACACTAAACTTCTACACCATTCCAAATCTCGCGTATGTATTCAACAGCACAATAGAAATGCATTCCATTACAACCTACCCTTTTTCTCGGCTTTTTTCTTTGCTGGCTTTAATACATGTTGGCTTGAAAAATAATTAGTATATTCTGACTCTTTGTCCAAATCTGATCTCTTTCTTTCTCTTGTTATTTTCTTTTTTCTTTGGTCATCCTAGGCACATAATGAACAGTTCAATCGTACCGACGAACATCGGCCAGCATTCATTCCCTCCTACACAGCGATCGAGCTCCCAAACAACAATTCACAACGATTCAACTGTGCTTGCGCCCGGCACCAGCATGTGGGCAAACAATAATCATCTCGAGCTTACATCACAAGGACAAAAGGCATCCGGGACACAAACCCATCCTCTTCATTACACCTGGGTATTTTGGTTTATGCACCGAAATCCAAGAGAAAAGATCACAAATTATGAGGAAAGCATGAAGCGCATCGCATCTTTCTCATCTGTAAGTCATCCACATAACATATATGTATATTTTCCTTTCTTTTCTTGGGCTTGGATACTTGGTGATTAAATGTGTTAATGGTCTATACTGTATGAATAGATTGAAGACTTTTGGGCTGTATACAGCCATTTGCGCCGTCCAAGTGATTTACCAAACATTAGTGACTATCATCTTTTCAAGCATGGAGTTCGACCCGTATGGGAGGTAATATTCGTGGTATACGTATATACATATGTACATATGTACATATGGATGTGTGTGGTGTATATGCAATGCATATATACTTGGTGTAGTGTGTGTGCGCAACAGAGGTCCAATGTCTTCAAGTTTTGGAATATTAAGATGTCTTTTTGTTTTATAGGATGAAGTTAATGTTAATGGAGGAAAATGGATTGTAAGATTAAAAAAGGGGTTAGCAAGTCGCTACTGGGAATCTTTGGTAAGGCGTAATGCTATGTAGTAAACAAGATTATTAGGATGAAGGAAGAGAGAGAAGAAGAAAAGGAGAGAAGTTGTATATATATTTGAGAAAAGAGAAATGTTACTGATTCAATTGGGGCTTTAAAAGGTACTTGCAATCATTGGTGACCAGTTTGACGTAAATGATGAGATATGCGGTGCAGTCTTGTCAATTCGTGGCTCAAACGATATTGTGTCTGTGTGGAACAAGACATCTTCAAATGGAAGGATAAACCTGAAGATTAGGTAAAAAAAAAAAGGAATGAGGAAGAGTAGGATAAATAGATGTATAGAGCTACATGAAATTTTTCGTAAAGTTAATAAGCTAACAAATACATAAAATATTATATGACTGTGGCTGGGTTAATTTAGGGACACGATTAAGAAGACACTTGGACTGCCTCAGGACACGATTATGGAATATAAATCTCACAACGACGCTCTCAGGGACAATTCAAGCTTCCATAATACCGATGTTTTCCGATGAAAAATATAAAATATAAAATACAACTATCAACCACCAAACAGCTAACAATTAACCAAGCAACAAAAAACAACAAACAACAAAAAACAACAATAAAAAAGTAGTATATATATATATATATATTGTTGGATACTGGATAATAAAGTACACACACATACACATACAATCTACACGCACGCACACGCGCACTAGTATATAAACCAAAGCAATTTGGTTTTTGGTTTTTAATTTGATTATTTAAAAAAAAAACTGCCGCAAATTATCAAATTTCATTATGCGACAGAAAAGAAAGAAGAAATACAGAAAAAATTTACGCAAATCAAAGTAGTATGTCGAGTGTAACTACTTCAGGACACGCGTTTGTGTTTTAGTCTGGCGCTGTAAATGAAATTATGCACATGTAATCTGATAGCTGTTACGCGAGATATAAAGACTGGTCTTGACACAAGAACTATTTAGCGTCTTTTTTTTCTTCTTCGTTTTCTTGTGTTAGTAAATAAAAAAAAATTGTGTGTAATTAATTTTGTGTACTCGTCCACGTAGTTACAGAAAACCTTTCTGCTTTATACTCTTTCTGGTTTATTTGTAGAACAACTACCTACATCATCATTTGAATGTTTGATGTACAATAATATTAGTATATAATATAATATATATTTATAAAAATAAAAGGTCCGGGGCTACCTTTACACAAAACTTTACATGTTTTTGTAATACTTCCAAAACTAATTCCTTTACTTAAATATCGCTTATTTTGCAACCAAGATATTTAATAAAGCTAGAAACTTGAATCCAATTCTCTGATTTTATTTTAAGAAAAAAGGTTCTTTTAATTATATTTTATAGAAATATTTGTGGCCATTGTTGTTGACTCAGCTGATGATAGAATATTTTTGTATTAAATTATCTTAACAATAAGATTTATCTAGAAATATTTTTACGTTGCAAAGCACATTATGCTCTCATAGTTATTAAAATACTAGTTTTTTATTTACATTTCAGAAAAGAAGAAAAAACTCTCTCTTTTTTGTTAATTAGACTATTGTTATTTTCGATTTTAGCTATAGAATTATACCATTGTCACTTTTCTGTTTGCATTTTATACTTCTTTAAAGTTATTATAAATTAAGGTTGAAAATATTTGTAGATAAAGTTGATTTTCTTTTACTAGAATAGAATAAAATAAGAAGTAGTTTCAATGAGTTTTAAAAGAGTATGCCAAAAGATTAAGATTTCACTTTTACTATATTTATTACTTTCTTCCTAAGCAATAATAACAACTGCGAAATAACTTTTTATAATAATATTAAAGATATTAATAAAGTATTATTTTTATATAATATAATAGTTTGCTGTTGATTTAATAGCAAGGTATAATTATAAGAAATTATAATCAACAATTAGATCAATATATAATAAAAATAATAAAAATTAATTATTATTTATGTTATATTTTTAAAATGTTCATCTTAGAAATATTATAAACTTAAGCTGATATTTATTAATATTAAAAAAAACATTCTTTTGTTTATTATATATATTAAATAGCTCTAATAATCTGATCTATACTATATTTTCTTATTTGATTAATTTTATATGTTTCATATTCTTTTTTTTTCTAGCTTTTACTTCTTTAACAAAAAATAATAATATTACTATTTTTCTTAAAATTCTTATATTAAAGTTATAGTTTATATATTTTTAAAACCTAATATCAAGTTTTATTATTTTATAAGATATATAAAAACTTATAATTATATATAATCTTGTTTTGAAGTGTCTGTAATAAAATTAATTAATAAGTACTTTTGATAAAAAATAGATATTAATATTATAGTATTTTAGATACAAATTAATAGAAAGATATAGATTTTCATAATATAGAATATATAGAAATTAACTTTATTAAAGAATAGAAAGTTTTTCTTCTTAGATAAAATTTTTATTCCAAAAGTTATATTTTTTCAAAGTATATATTCTAGATTTAATATTTCTACTTTATACTCAAGCTATATATATATATAATAATAATAGAAAGAAATATAAAGTAATATAAAAAAACACTTATATATATTATAAAATATTTGAGAAATATCAAAACTAGTTATAATAGATATGTAATATATATGCTGTATCCAACATAATCGTAGATTCAAATAGAGAGCACAGATAATAAAACAAAGACATATTGAATAAGTGACCAGTATCAATTATACATTATTTCTCACACTATCATTAAATAAAGAATATACCAATAACAAGGTCACACACCTTAGTCAACATCACTAATCACTCAAACAAGAGCGTGGGTAATAACTTAACAATATATATTCTATGATATAAGAAAACAGACGTCATATGATATACTTATATCATTATTATAAATACACATACAATGTCTATATAAACTCACATAGCAAATAGCAATAGAATATCATCTTTCTTTTCATCAATAAACAAAGTCTTAACATACTTCTTGTCTACACTTTGTTTTTCTTTCTTTTTAAAAATATAACAATATATAATATTCTTATATATTAGTACAAGAAAAGTATATAACACTAGGTTTACAATATGTTTTTAGGAACTATCTTTATCTATAATCTTTTTTATCTGATTTTTTAAATATGAATCTCAAGTCAACTATTACTATTAAAAGAATAATAATAATATATATATTATAATTGAATAAAGAACAGTCTTTATAGCTAAACTATGATTACTTAGATATTTAGCTATTAAATTTATTAAATTTAAAAATATATTCATGTGGTATTTCAGGTACGAAACAATAGAAAAATAAAATATTTGATAATAGAGACGTATAGAAATACTTTGAGACTGTATTTAAGTTGTCTTTATTCATAAATAAAAAGTGTCCCTTTTTATAAGAAAACACAATCTGCTCTTGTCATTACGTCTTAGTTTCTTAAGGCTTTCTTCCTTTACTATATTTGGTTATTAGAGTGTATTTACTGCTTAACTAGTGTCAGTGTTACAATTATGACATCAAGTCATAAATCGTACTTCTTTAGCTCTTAGCTATTCTTTTCTCTTTTATACTAGAGCTTTAGGACTTCCTACTAAATTAGCTCCATATCGATCTGACACAGTTTACCCGGCAGTATGATATAATTATCTTAACAATCTTTAAGATATTATCTACAGTACTAACTGTAATAATTATTGGGCTGATTACTTAATCGTTTATATATATTTTATACTGACAAGATGATAGCTACTACGCTATCCCAATATGAATATGTTCTTATATGTGATAAATCCAACATCCGGGTGTCTGGATCACCACAGTTTTGTACCTGAAATACCACACTTTATTTACTTTTATATTATTTAATTACTAATTTATTAGTTTAATACAACTTGATAACATAATAAAAGCTTATATTTATTTGAGTATGTTATTTATATCACGTGACCAACCCTTGGTATAAGGAGATTTGGCCGAGTGGTCTAAGGCGATACGTTCAGGTCGTATTCACGAAAGTGGCGCGAGTTCGAATCTCGCAGTCTTCAATATATTTTGAATTTTTTGGCATTGTCGTGCCCGAATTCTTGTCAGCCAATCAGGATGACGATTACACAGAATTCTCTTTTGAGAACGACGACCGAAGTGATTTCCTTTTGCTCACAAAAGAATTAGAAAGCACATAGCTTAACAAAAGTAGAATAGAAACCGAAACAGACATTTATAATGGCTAAGTAGGTTTAGAAAAGATATAAAAGAGAACACTCTTTCATTCGATAAAAGTTATCTGTTTTTATATTTTCTTTTTATTCATTTATTCTTGTTTAAGATTTCCAGTTGGTTTGTCTAATATTGATTATGTCTTTCTATTATTTTTGTTTTTACATTTTTGTAGTATAATAGTACCAGCTAGGATCTTACGAATATGTCAGAGTTGATATTGGTAAGCAAAATCAGAATTTGCAAGCAACTGGTTTAATGGCAGAGGTTCTCCAAGTCACACTTGGTAAGCTATTAAAATCCTTGGATTATTTTATTATCATTCTTTTTTTTACTGGATCTTAATAATGGGAGAAGGTAATTTATAGCTATTACAAAAATATAATAAAAAAGTAGAATATTTAAAATATGACATTTAAGGATCCTATTCATTATCTAAACACTCATAGTTGACATTAGCCTTGTTAGATCTCTGAGCATCGATTTCTCTTTCTTTCTTTTCTTTTCTGTTCATTTCATGTAGCATAAAACTTTCATGAACCGCAAGAATTTTATTTCTGTATTAGATATGTCAAAGGCTAGTTTTCTGGTAGTATTATATCGTTGGATGGCTACATATTTGTCAAGGATAGCTTTGCACATACTATACTATTTGCGTTCTTTGCATCTTGCGAAAGAATAAGATTTCATAAAAGTCAATTTATTAATGCCACACAACTTAATCTGCTTTCTTGATGTTTAATGCCTTCATCATCTTCTTGTTTTCAATTTCCTTGGCTGCTGTACGTTGATGTGTCTCGTGCTCCATCAAACTATAACTTATATTAGCATCAACTCATTATTAGCTTATATGGGTTGCTTACTCTTTCGCATCTCTTGGTAAGATCTTATCAATATTTTTATTTAACCGAGTGCGCAGCTCTTGTACTTTTTCTTCAATCTCATCTTCGCTCAAACTATATAAATGTGGATGAGTAAATTGATCTGATAGTATTTGCCTGTTTGTCATTAATTACCCTTCATCTTCCAACTCGATCTGAAGCTCCATGCACTGAACCTCAACTTTACGTTTACGATCATGAAGAAGAATTTCTTGATTAGGTTGTCTTATTTCAGGCATAGGGGCTTTGAAATCATGGCTCGACAATCGATCGTTTCTGTCAGTAGGTGGTGGTCGGACAAAGGAAAGGTTTCTAACGACATAGCCATTGGTACCTTTAAAGAGTGGATCAGTCAAAGCTGCTTTGTTTTGTTTGTTTGTATTTATAAAATTAGAGAGAGCATCTACCAGATCCACGAGGTGTACTCAAGCCGATTCCGTTATACATGCTTGTTGTAGAGGGTAAAATATAAAAGAAAGGAACCAAATTTTGTAGAAACTCTCATGACGTCTTCATATGTAGCGGCACTTAAATATTATGAGCAATAGGCTTTTTTTTGTTCTTTGATTTAATGTTGAAACAAAAACTACATTTTGAATTGGAACACAATTGAAATAACAACGATAAAACAATAGGAGTTTTATTGTAATTAGATAAGCTGTTTACCTTATTAATGTATGTATACCAATACCTATACCTGTGAAAGTAATAACACTTAGTTTATCAGATTTTTTTTTGGAATAAAAGCGACTATCAGCTTATAATGCTCTATGCATAAATTTCGGGGTGTTTGGCTAGAAATCACCTTTTTTATGGAATAAAGAATTTCTGACCCCAAGTAGAATAAGGTTGGGGCCGAGAGTTATTGTGCTAGGCTTACTTTAACTTGTTGCTTTTTCTTTATTCTATATTGGCTGGTCAGTTTTATTTAAAGAGATTTTCATATGTCTCTAAAGAAGAGTGTGAATAATGTTTGTTTGACTTATATTTTAGAATTAAATATGCTCTTCCATATATAACTCTCTCACATATATAATAATAAAGTTAGCACACGTTATCTTAGAATATACCAGCTATTTTATTGAATGAAATACCATATTATATGTGCATATATTCGAAAGTTACTAGATAAGATCTATATATTATCTAAACCACAATTGTTTTTAAATGAAAAGATATCATACTTGTATTGTTGTCATGTACAGCCAAATACAGTAAAACACTTTTCTGTACTGTTTATTTGAAAAGAAGATCCATTAATAACGACCAGTAACCTAAAAATGCGCCTTGCATACTGTGTTTTATTGTACTACAAAAATAATAAAAAGGGTATATGTAATTCACAAATATACGCATAAAATTATAGACGATTTCTTTTTTTGGTATGTGATTAACAAAAATGAAATGCACAATTTGTCCTATTCATTTAATAAAGTGCCTTATTTATTTTTAGATTAAAACATTATAACAGGGAAATTAATTTAGTTGAATAAATAAAATAAAGGTCAAATCTCCATTACCTAACCAAGAGAAGAATAAGAAGAAGAAAGTCATTACTCTTCATGTCATCCATCCTTCAACACATTGGAATTTTGTCAAATGGTCTGAAGTCTCATTCCAGGAAAATGGTCATGCCATTTCCAACACGTACATTTACGCGCACGTACGCCAGCATTCCACCTGTTGTTTATCGTCCAGTGCCTGTACAGTACAGAAGGTTTAATAATAGCCAGCCATTTTACAAGTCTAAACGCCTATGGGTGTTTGTTGGAACAGGCACAGTTATGTTTGGCGGATATTATGTAACCCATCTCGAAAAAGTGCCAATAAGTGGCCGAACTCGCTTTATGAGCTGTACACCAAGTCAAGAAGAAGCCATGGCCAAACAAGCATATATAGAAGTGATGTCTCAATTTGGAAATAGAATCCTCCCAGCCTATCATCCATATAGTATATTTGTTTCAAAAGTTGCCAAACGTCTGGTGCGTGTCTCGGGTATGGACCACATGCAATGGGAATTTCATGTTATTGATTCACCAGAGCGAAAGTAAGCATATAGACATATACAAGGGCTCTGTATTGAGAAACATGCTAACGAGTATTTAGTGCCTTTGTATTGCCTGGTGGAAAGATTTTTGTCTTTACTGGAATATTACCTATTGTGCAAAACGAAGGTAATACATAAAGCTAACTAGTCCGACTACCTTTTATCTTTATGTTTATTGCTAATGCGTGGGTATAGATGGTATGGCAGCTGTTTTGGGACACGAGATTGCTCATCAATTAGCTCGCCACAGTGCAGAAAAACTGAGTTTTGCAAAGATACTTTTGGCTGGTCAATTTACGTTAATGTTAATCGGAATCGACCCATCGTTTATCTTTAACAACATAACCCTAAACTTTATGATGATGATGCCATTTTCACGAAAATGTGAAACAGAGGCAGATGATATCGGACTCAAATTGATGGCCAAAGCATGCTTTAATCCTGAGGAGGCTACTCGAGTGTGGAGGCGTATGGAGCTAGCTAGCAAAGATCAGATTCCTCAGTTTGCAAGCACTCACCCGAGCAACAAGAACAGGATTGTACATCTCGAGAAAGAGGTAAATATATATATATACATATCATACATTTTATTACTGTATTTGCTTATTTAAGTTACTTTTTTAGATGCCAGCCGCAATTGAGGAGCGTAATTCCAGTGATTGTTCTACAGAACTCAAAGGGTTCACAGATATGCTTCGTAGCCAATGGGTGCGATGGTAGAGAATGTAATGATACATTTATTAATATATATATAAAGACAAAAGTAGTACATCCTAAGCCTCTTGATTTCCCAGAACAAGATCAAATGTTTCTTCAAAGACACTGGGTTCCTGTGCACCAGAAAGCGTGTATCTATTACAAAGTTTGAGTACAAACTATATTAATGTACCAAAAGAAAAAAGAAAAAATATTGCGGGCACTCACCTGTCTTGAATGGTGAAGTTGGGTACACCGTTTATACCTGCAAGATTGCTCCGCTTGATTTCGTTCTTTACATGCTCCACATCTTCATCACTCTCGAGGTAAACCAACGCCTAATATGTTGGTTAGAAATAGATAATTATATCTTTAAGCAATCATACTTCTTCTTTGCTCAAACCGATATTCTCGGCAGCATCGGACAGTATATTGGGGTCGGATATAGATTTTTCATTCTCATGATAAGCCTTGAACAACTCTTCAACCATGTCATCCTGTTTACCAAATGCTTTTGCCCAGTTAATCATACGGTGCCCATCAAAAGTGTTGGAAACTACACCGTCGTATGAGAGATTAATTCCGTCAGCTTTGGCAGTTTGCACCATTCGAGGAATCATTGCAGCCACACGAGACTCTCCGAATTTAGAGGAGTAGTAATGTCGTTTGGGCTGAGGTTCCTTTGACATGTTAGGATTGAGCTGATAAGGATGCCATGTAACTTCAAACTCGACATTAGGATTGGTAGCCTTTGTATTGCGAATGGCAGCCTCCATGCGTCGTTTTCCAATAAAACACCTACATATGTATGTGTCAAAAAACATTCCTAAAATTTTGTCCAGGCACAAACATATTTACCATGGGCATGCAATGTCACTAACAATTGCAATTTTAATCGTGTTAATGGTCGACATTTTATCAGAGATAAGGCTTATGTAAAAACAAACAAACAAAGGACCAACATATTGTACTGTTTGACTTTTATACCCGTTTCACTTGTATTACTAATCCACTCGTACATTTTACTAATATATGATACAATATTGCGAATATTGCTTTCTATGGGTATCAACTTTAAAGAAATGTTCTTTATTACTAAATCATGATTAATTATAATGTATGTGCCTGTTTCAGACCATTTGTTTTTTATTATTACTTTAAAGTGAGTAAGATAAAAAGCTAGATCAGATCAAGATAAGTACAAGATATAAAAAAGAGACCTTTTACAAAATGTTTTTTTTGTGGGTTAAAGACAAGCAAAAGTAACCCGTAATATTATTACTTACTATAACGCATTAAAATATATCCCATTTTCTGTTAACGTGAATCAACTATTCACATATCACTACGACAAATAGGGGCGATTTTTTGTATTTATGACTTTGTTTTTGGCCTATAATAATTAAAAAATCACCAAAAATCCAATTTGAAACTAGAAAATCTCTGTTTTTTGAAAAGGTTGACAAAAAGCAGATTGACCACCTAAAATTAAATCTCCTGATAGACAAAAGTACATTTTAACTACAGATTTTACATTTTTAGTAAATGTAGATTGCAATTGATGACTATTAAAAGTCAGAGGTAAAAGAGAGAAAAATATCTAAACTTTTTGCTGGGAGGATAAAATGTTAAGACAATTTGAAAAAAAAAATGTATTACAAGAAAAAAAAAATTATAAGTCTGCAAGAGAACCAAGTGACAGTTTTGGGCCGCGGTTAAGCTCTGGCCACACTACATATGTTGTTGCTGTTGTTGTTATTGTGTTTATAGTCGCGTCCGACTTCACCAAACCAACTAATTCTTTGACATCTGCCAGGTGGACTACCATTGGCTTCATTTGCCCATTGTTGATTGCTGGTATACTATTTACCAAACGAACTGCATAAACATTGACAAGGACAAGCGGCCACCTCTTGTTGTTGAGCTTGTGCTCAAAGAAAACGACGACCTTCCCAAAGAAATCCTTGTAGACTGGAGAGTAGCTTTGCCCAATGTTGCGGTTCTCATCAACCTGAACCTGAAGTCTGACGTTATGTGCCTCTCTTACACAATTATGGTCGAGTGCAGAGTCAATAACACAACCATTTACAAATGCCTTACGGCTTGTTTTAATGGCTGCTTCAATCATACTACACTCTTCCCCCTTTGATTCGTAGAACTTTTGAAGAATCTCTGGAAGACAAGAAATGCCTCCAAAACTATCAACAATCGTTCTGTTCCTCAAAGGCCCCCAGAACTCAATGTCAGAATCAGTACCAACATTACTACCTTCTCGGTCAATTGGCCAACCAGCAGAGGGATCGTCATACTGAAGGAGAGTTGTTGCTGTTACTGTTGCTGTTGTCGTTATTGAATTTTCAACTCTCATCTGTCGAATCTGTGTCAAGCCAAGCATGATGTTGCCAGCGTTGATTCCAATTGCCGAATTACTCTTTATTGCTCGCGAGTATTCCCCAATCGCCCTCTCGACAGATCGTGCACTATACGCTCTGGGGGGACCATACGCTTCTATCATTGCGGGATAGTGCTGCAGGAGGTGCTGGTTGATCGTAAAGACCTTGAGCTGGACCTCTTCTTTAGCTAGCGAGGCTTCCAGATACGCATTCCATGCGACGAGATTTCTAAAAAAAAAAGATAAGTTAACACAAGTTATAAAATAATAATATTAATTATAATTAAAGCTTACGTTTTGATCAAGGTTTTCTCCTCTGCTGATAACTCCCAGCTCATGAGTAGGTTGCATGTCTGCACCAGGTCAAGCAATGCCTTACGGGCAGCTTGGTCACGGACACGCTCTGCCACAAGCGTGGGGATAACAAACAAGATGAAGTCAGCCCAGTCCACAGCCCGGAAGTACCCTGATCTTGTTGCGATGTTGATCCATGCACCGTGGAAAAATGTCGGAATACTTCTTCTGGTTGACACCATGGCAGTACCAATTTCTTTCTGAGCAGCAAGGGAGAGAGAGAGAGGATGATCTTTTCCATACTTGCCACACACGAGCCCCCAGACCTGTTTGCCAATGCCGTGGCAAATGCCGTGCATTTCATCCAATGCAAAGAAGAACGGACCAGAGAAGGAATCCAGTAAGGAGAAGGGAGATTGGCCAGTTAACCCTTTTTTGCTGGATGAGGCCACCTCATCAAAGTGCTTGAAACTTTCCGGTGTGCGCATGGTGATGGCAGATGGCATTCGGAAATATTGGCCATGGCCAGGAGATTGACCCACAACGTGGCAGATGCGGCAGCCATCCTTACTCATATGGCCCACATGACAAGCCATCTTTCCCAGAGCTGGGATGTCGCCAGTTGTCATTAGTACATGGACTTTTGCGCTAATATCTCCAGATGGTGTCTTCACAACCATTCCACGGGCTTGGAGAACCCGAAGTTCTTTCAGAACAGGCTCCAGGAATGACCAGAAGTCGGCGGGTGCTCTGGGACCAGGGATGATCGCGACTTGGATCATACGGCTGCGCTCGTAGCGGATCATTGGGGGGAAGGTTGAGGTTGGTAACGTGGACAATGGTTACCGAACCCGGAACACTATGGGGAGCAAACCCATCAACAGACAGCGAAATGGCGATGTCGTTTTCACCCGAGAAAAGATGCTTCTTTGACTGGTATGCCTGTCCGTCAAAGACATCGGAAATGCTGCCATCAGCCTTTTGCGTATGATGGTGGCGATACAACATCTCTTTTCTGGTGCGGTCGTTGGCCAAAGCAACTGCAAGCTGTCTACCCAGAGGAAGCTGTATCATTGTGCTGGCAGGAATTGGATTCTCACCAGCGATGTGATCGAACAATGATTTGCAATAAACATGCAAACATGCTTAAGAGGGTTGGTATAGATTTCACCAGATGCCATCAAAATTGGGCATCCATTGCAAGAGTCAGTCATCTCTGGAAAGACCGTCAAAAGAGGCAATTGTAAGTAACTATCCACTGCAGTGTAAAGTAGTATATTTAATATTGGAAGTATATGATGTATTTGACTGTTTATAACCAATAAAAATGATGTATAAAATGTAATGTCTATCATAACAGCCAATAAAAGTGATATATAAAATGTAATTGTGTAGTGTAATAACCAATAAAAACGATAAATAAAAAATATATCCATTTGAGAAACCAATAAAAATGTATTTTTATAAAATACACTACAGTGCAATTATGTCTTATCCAATAAAAACAATGATTAAGCAAGAAATATTTAAAAGAATCTAAATTAAAAGAATAATGAATTAGTAGTAACCAATGGCATATAATATTTCAACTATACTTAAAGAAGTTTTGTCCAATTGAAAGACAAATATTAGCAAAAGAAAAGGTTATCAATATATTAATAGAATCTTAAAACTACCGGTAAGCGGAGATGTATTAAAATGCACATGAACTCAGGGTTGGAAAAAAGGGGGGAGGACACAAAACGCGCCCTGGCTTCCCCTCCGGAACCACCTGTGAAACCACCTCTAAAACTCCTATTTTTTTGGCGTAGTGATATGAACATGACTCATCCTAAAATGTAAAAGTTTAGGCGTCTGTTTATTTATGTACCGAGTAGCTCTTTAGGATATTCTTTACGCTTTCAATGTCAGATAGACCCAACAACTGTACCTTTGAGATTCTCTCTTCTACTTTTTTTTTTACTTAATACCCCAGAGTAGGTTATCGATTGAAACTTATACCATACTAGTAATCGGATAATAGGAGATAACATACCTCTTTGTTAATATTCAAATGGAATATCAATTGAATCCTATGGGGTTGAAAACTTGGAGTTGATCATGCAGTTGATTCAATTTCAATACAAAAACTGGACAATCTTTAGTTTAAACATCAAGACGTTTCTCGGTGATCATGGCGATTGCGCTGATCTAATAGATAAAACATCCGGCTAATGCAGACGACAGTAAGATAGCTATATACTTTTGTGAATACACTGCTTTTACTTGAGATTGAAACAAATCAAGAATGTCTTTAGACGAACTAAATTTATTCTCTAGGCGAAAGCATATTACCAATTAAGACAGCTAAAATTTTTCTCAAGGCAACCAAGAAAAAATCAAGACAATTGTACTTTGTGAATAAAATATGCAGTATACTCTTATAAAATAAGAAAATGGGCAGTTTAAACTTTATTGGGTATTTAACTAAACATATGAAAGAGTATACTGATATTACTGGATCGATTGGCTTCTTTTGTTTAAAAAAAGTGTTTACTAATCTAACTAAGATGATGAAAAAAAAACTGAGAGCATTTACGGCAGTAGTATTTCCATTAGCATTAAATCAAATGCTCATAGGTCACACTGGAGGTTAAAAACAACCAAAAAAATATTCAAATTAAATGCTTTCAAGATTATCAGCTTTGTAGTGACCATAATTTTTGAGAGCTCTTCTAAGCATTGTTACATGTTGTTATTCGATCTGAAGAAAAACAATTGAAACGCAAAGAAATTGTTTTTAAGATTGAACATGGAGATAAATACTATCGGAAATGCTACTACTGTAGGCGATTCTTTGAACAGCATTTCCCAAAAAGCATTTAAATAAGGAAAAACTGAATTTAAGTGCTACGGTTGCAGAAGCTCTTAAATACTCTTCTAATAAATATTATTAATATATTTTCCTTTTAATATAAATTATATCGAAGGTCGTACCAACTTCTATTTTATGCTTACAGCTTAATGCCATATTATTCCTGGGTAATTTTTAGTGATGCAACTATACTTCTCTTATCATAGATCAAAATTACTTAACTGTGCATTAATATATGATTATATATCGAAATATCATTCCTTACAACATCTAATTATCTGACAAATGCCATACTTTCTATACACTCATATCGATCTGATTTACACGCGACTGGGGTTATGTACTACTAATATGTGGATATTATACTTGTAATTATAGCTATTGTATTTTAGAGTATAAATCTCATGTCCGAGATTTAATAAATGCGCACAAAGACTTATAAGTGAAGAAGTGAATGCATTGGTAGAGAGTTATAGAGCTTATTAAGAAACCTTTATTTATGGGAGGCTTTTTTACTGAATTTAAACTATCTCGAGCCTTGAAAATTGAGGATGAGCACTTACTATTATTCGTGAGCAATAGACTAATGAGTGCTAAGTTAGCTAGATATATATTTAAAGGAGGAGTATATTAGCCCTAGTATCTCACACATCAACACAATCCTGACAGGATCGTGTTCTTTTGCAAGTCAACTCGGGGACCTACTCCGCCTCATTAAATTATAATGCTTATGATTTGACAAAAAGTAACTCAATACGAGGATAGATAAAAAAGGGAAAAAAAGAGTGTGGGAAGTTAACAGCCCAAATGAAACTCTTCTTAACCATGTAAATTGTATTTGTTTATGTATAATTTGCTTCTCTCTCTTTCTATGTGTGTGTGTGTGCGTATATATTTATTACATATGGATATCAAAGTCAGAAATCGATGCTGACAGTTCACCAAGGGTTGGTCGGTCTTCAAGTAAGGAGGAAATAACCGCATTAAACGAGTTCTTGTCCACCTTTCCACCGGCTCTCACAGTCTCAAGAATAGCAGTCAGCTGGGGTGTTTCTTTAATACCGAGAGTAGTAATCAAACCGAGAATGTCTTCTTCATTTACTGTACTAGCTAAATAAAAGATATACATATAAGAACAAATCGAAAGAAAAATTAGCCACTCAATGTATGTTTATGTGTTATATTTACCATTGTTCTTGTAGAATTTGATTTCGTTAATGTCAGTGACAGAAGAGGTTGAGATGGATGCAGTGGGAGTTGCCATGATGTATTCAGAGTAAAAGAAAAAGATGAAAGGGATGAAAGTATGGGGCAAGAAAAAAGGGCAGCTTTTAAGCCTTAGACGCAACATGTGAAAGTCGGACAATTCCCAGAGTAGGACAGCAACTACTGGATTTAGTAGAGTGTCCTCTGACAACCACACAAAAAGAGAGACTGGCCGAGTCAGCCAAAAACTCCATAATTTATCCACAGGGTTGTACCCTTTCTTTCTTTCTTTTTTTCTTATAGAAAAAACATATGGCTTTATATCAATGAAAAATAAATGCAATTACTAAAAAATAAAGTATTTATTGGAATGTCATGGACAACTTGTTTCCAAAAGCACCTAAAAATGGTTTTCTTTCTTTCTTGTCCTTTTTCCCCTTCTTTTTCTCCTTTGACCTTCCACTCGATGAATGAGTGCTACTACTATTGCTGCTTAACATACTAGCTTTATCGATATCTAGATTAACTGTGGGGGTTGCAGGTGCAGTGACACTTGGTTTTGGTGTCACAGGTGGGCTAAAGGAGTGGTTTGATCTTGTAGAAGGATACCCCTGAGCACTCATGGAGGTACTAGGTCGCAGTACGTGGAAGGCATGGGAACTTGGGGTCAGAGATGGTGTTCGACTCCGAAATACAGACAGTGTAGGAGAAGGGTGTGTGGATTGGTAGTGACTTTGATCATACACTGCTGTTCGTGTATTCGATTCAAACGTTGATGCATACGACGGTTGATGGGAAAGTGTCAAGCTGGTTTGTGATGAAGACATTGAGTAGTGTGATGGAGTAGAATGTGTAAGTCCATAGCTGTCCATAGAACTAGATATACTGAGCTCCGAAGGGATAGACTGTGTTCGTTGTCGAGGGGCAATCGTGTCTTGATGGTGTTGTTGTTGTTGTTGTTGTTGTTGTTGCTGTATTTTCTTGGCTGCAATCATCAATTTAAGTGCACGAATCTGTAAGCTTGTCTGATGCGAGAGAGCAGCAGTCTCAAATATAAAGGGTGCATTTGTCATATTAATAATTTGGTGGAGAGCATGGTTTGTAAGAGTTTTTAATCGCGGAAGATCATACATGTCTGAAATCAATAGTAATTGAAATAAGACAAACGGTTGGTATTGCTGTGCCGTCAGTAAGTTATCGGTATATATGAACTGCAAGAGAGCGATCGAAACAGGGTATGGATATGGAAGTAGCATTGCGCGGTTTTCTCTGGTCTGTTTGAGTAAAGTATTATTTTGAAGGTCCTCTGCTTCTTTTTTGTTGATCATTTTGGCAAAGTATGGCCATCTTTGGCACAGGATTGCCGAGTTAACAAGAATGCTTTGATTGTCTCGAGTGATAATTTTGAAGTCTGACACGGCAGGCTCATTTAATAGGCGGAGGCCCATATCTTGAGCAAGTGATGAACATGTAACTTCTGGTAATTTGTAGATACCAAAGGCTTCCATGTCAACAATAGCAATATGCTCAAAATTAACCTGCCTATTATTGTAGTCGTCCAGCAAAATTCTATCTCGATTACCAAACACCATAAAGCGGTTGGTTTTTTCATGAAGAACACCACGATTCCATGACCCACTGCCAAACACAGGACCAGTCTCGATGCGTGACCATTTAAATGTGTCGAGGTTTAAGGCCCACATTGTATAAGATTGACTTTGGGGGGACAAATATGTGCCAGAAAGTATAAGATAATGGCCCAATACATGTCCGGTGGGGAAGCGTAATCCCGGGGGCATGTGTGTTCCAGCCATTGAAGATGAACAGTCTTTAAATACAGAAGACAACTCGGCAAACACGAGCTGCAGTTCCCGTTTGACGTCTGAAAAGTTGTAGTTCGTATATAGATAAATGGGGTTTGTGCCTTGGGAGGACAGGTAATTACCCTGGGAATGAAGAGGGTGAATGGTGCTCGTGCGATTTGTACCAGGGTGATCCTTGGCGTCTGTTCTATTATCCTGATTTTCTGCTGGCACGCAGGGAATCTGTGCAGACACTGGTGGGGCAATGACAATAGAACGGTAGGCACCGACATGTTTTTCAAAGGTATTTACATGAATCCACTCCCATTTTTTTAAATCGAGTACGTTCATTTCACCCAGATAATTGTTCGACATATCTTGTCCTCCCACAATAACCATTTCATCCCCAGTTACTGTCGATAAATGGGCATATCGTGGCCGAGGTGTGCAAAGAGAAATAGAAATTTCTGGCCTAAACCAGTCCATAGTTTCAATATCGAATACGTTAATATCGTCTAGGACGCACAGTCCATCTTCAGATGCAGGTGAGTGGCCCATGCCTCCAAATACAATTATTTTGTTTTCGTAAATACTCGCAGAATGGAAATAACGAGGGTGTGGCGGCTGTGCAGAATCAGGCGACGGAATATGTCGAGACCACACAAGTGTGGAGAGATTAAGGACATACATGGTGTTTGTCATCTTACGGGATGCCACTAGTCTCCCTGCAAACACATAGACATGATCACCTACGACCGAAATTGAGGCACCAACTAAAGGCGGTGGGACTTCTCCAGTTGTTGATTGTACTTGGGTAATAATTTCAGAAATTGATTGCATTTGTAATGTTGATTGCATTATGTGTGATGATTTCATATAATGATGATTTGTGTAAAAGGTAGTTTGGTGATTATCAACTGGGAATAATGTAGGTAGCTCAAAGATTTGGGAATTGCGATGATCGTGCTGAAGAAGAAAGAGTAAGCACCAAAAGCAGGTAAGTAACCAAAATAGGATGTCTTCTGCTGAGAGTGAAGGAGACCTCTTTGCCATCTGCTTCCACTCTTTCTATTTGTTTATTTCATTGCCAGCATCATTAAAAGTATATATCCCGGGATAATGAGATTTTTATAAGCACTTCAAGAGAAGAGAGGTGTTCAAAGAAGATGACAGCTATTCACTTTGTGTACAATTTGCATTCATTGGCAGGATAGGAATTACTTGCAAGGTTGCACGACATAGTGAACTTCTCATCGTTTACTCCATAAAGAGACACAGCCACGTTTTGACAGTTGCAAAACGTCTTTAGGCATTTCCAATAATAGCTTGAATAGAATGAAAATCCCAAATGTGTATATGAATAGTTTATCTATACCAGGGAGTTCATCTACTTATTCTTTACAGCACATCAAAATGCCTCTTTTAATAAGGCAAGAATATAAATATATAAAGATATATATAAAATAGTTTTGCTAAATAAAATATAAATATATTTATATTCAGGAAAACCAATACAGAGAATAAAAAAAACATAATCCGGACTCCGATGCCAGCGATGAAATCATATTTTAACCACTCAAAGTTTGGCCATAAAAGATCAGTTATTCCCGAATAAAGTTTTTATATATACAATTACAATTACAATTACAAGACGGCCATGCCAGACATTACAGCAAAAGAAACTGAGGAATCTGTATGTAGTTAGACAGACGAACTAGTAATTCACTCAAGATTTTAGAAATCAGCAGAACAGGCCATTACCAAACAAAAGTATGAAGAAGCCAAACTTGAATTACAAAGTTTACTCGCTCGCAAGAAACAAGTTGACACCAATCTGGTATGCCAAAGACCTAATGACATACATGTATACATTCTAATATACAAGCAGATAAATCTTGAGGATTCAATCTACCGTTTCGAGGGATCATATCTTGAAGATACGCAGCACAATGGCAACATAATTCGAGGCTTTGAAGGGTATCTCTCTAGCCGACCTGATAAACGAAAGCCAAAGTTCACAGAACTCGATCGACTTTTTTCACTTTCGTCTTCTACATATCAAAAGGTAATATTAAATAGAGATTATGATGGTTAATTGATGTCATATCAGGCACTTGCCCAAAAGGAAGAAAAGGAACAAGAATCGAGCCAAGACGATCGGTCAATGCACAGTGGAAGTTCTTTGTCAGTTCGCAGAGATAAAAAGCGTAAAAAGTTATCGTCTGGTGATATTCTACGTAAAAAGAAACGTTATGACTCGATAGGAAGAGAATCAGAAGATGAACTTGATGTATAAAATTCCTTGTATCTGTAAATAAAAGCTGAGAGAGCACTGTTAAAGGAGCTCAGTCTACTACAATCTCCGCTGTTTCTTTCTTTATTCCCATGTTCCAAACAGCAGTACTTCAAAACAGGGCATTGGTTGACAAAGTACTCAAGGTACAATATTTATTATTGCCCCGAGGATAATTTATATTAAAGCCGTACTTGACACTCTAGAGCTTCCAGGGAGCAGGTGGCTATGATGCTCATGTTTTGCCAGGGGTAAGATTGGCAAAAGGGGAATTGTATTCAACATTAGGATGGCTGACATGGTTCATCAGCTGAAGATTACTGGTAGTGAGCCAGGTCGCATTACAGCTGAGTTCCTCGTAGAAAAGCAACATTTGGTAAAATAATAAATAAACCAAGACATACTTTTTAAATAAGTTTTTTTTTAACCTAGCCTCTGTCTTAGAATCGGCTCAAATCAGTACACGGAGGACTTTTGGCTACAGTGGTAAGATAAAAATAGTATGTTGATATGAAATTTAAGAATGCGATTACTTTGTTAGGTTGATCTTGGAGGATCATTGGCTATTGCTTCCAAGGGACTATTTGCTACAGGCGTAAGTACAGATATTAACATCAGCTACATATCAGGTGCAAAGGAAGGCGATGTTGTAAAGATGGTAAGAAAAAGAAAAGAAAGATTTATAATCATTGATTTATTTTTATTAATCAATTGATATCATCAGGATGCCAAATGTGACAAACTGGGAAAAACTCTGGCATTCACCTCGATTGAATTGTCGTCAAATGGAAAGCTTGGTATGTTGTTATGTGAATATATACATTATATAAATACCTGATTTCTTCCTTTTTTTTAAAAAAAATGTATATAGTTGCCCTTGGAAGACACAACAAGTTTGTGGCTCAAGCATATGGCGATCCTGAAAATGAGATCCCTCTGAAAAAATAATAATAATATCATTTCCCCACCAAAAAAGGCTAAATAAATATTTGAGATGAAACGAGGAAAACAATACCTCGGTTTCCGCTTGAAATCTTTGGTTTAAATCTACCCGCTTGGTCCAATCTCACTTGAGTAAAGAATTGGGAAGAGTTATCTATGCAAACATAAAGGAAGTATTGTTTAAGCCTCCGCGACGCAACTATAATTTTTTGCACTTGCTTCCTCCGACTGGTTCTTGGCTCTATTTGTTTCTGTTGACGACATATTTTGATTCTTCTTCTTCTTTCTTCTTCTTTTTCTGTAAAGTGGGATTTTGAAGGGATCTCATGAAAGTAGCATATTATCTCTACATGAACCCTTCTTTTAATTCCACAGAACCCTACATTCCATATCCCCGTCGTCAGTCGAATGTAAGGCACACAGATCGGTCCTGTCAGCCATCCTCGGTGGACTCGGTCAAGGTACGGTAGTTAATCTGGAATCGAAAAGAAAGAAATAAAGAAAAAGAGAAAACCAACTGTTCTTTTCTTCAAACACACATACATGTACATGTACATACAGCAATATGCAACTTCCCTCCAAGCTCGTCTTGGATTTGCAGCATTTAAGATGCAGCATGGGTGGGAAAAGAACACACTGCCAGATGTTGAAGGCCTTTGGAAGAAAAGGCGCCAACAGCATTTTATTTCATTGCCAACTCCCAAAGTAACCCAATACGATATCATCGAGCGACGCTCCTACCACAACTTCACGATCAGTCCAAAAAAGAGACGAGAAAAACAGCGGTTAGCCGCACGCCTGAGACCAACCAGTACTAAACCAGCCACCAACCCCCAATTCTGTCAGTTACATTTTCCAGAATACTCCAATAATGAGAAAAAGTTACTTTCTACCAGCTCACAATTCCAGAAACCAGCTGTCATAAATGAGATTCCACATGATTCCAATCTAGATCCCAGCCAAAATCAGTCCATTGATTCCCTTGGTCAAACAGATCTCGATCTGATGAATCAATCTCTGGTTATGATTACACAGGCTATCGTTGCTGCTGTGGAGGAGCTAGCACCAGGACTTGAGCCATTGGCGGATTCATAAACTCAAAAGAGATTTATGAAATTCTCATGGGCGAAATAGATACATGCAAATGCACGAAGAGGAATCTGACATGATTGGTAATCCCAATCATTTACCATTAACAATTTAAACCCACACATACACGCATACACATACGCATACACACGGACGTTGACATATACTGCATTATCAAGTATATTATAATTAACTGTATGTCTATGGATTCAAGGGCTCAGGAACCACAAAGCCACAAAGCTCTCGCATAATATCATTTGTGGATCATTCGTATGCATGTTTGTAAATAGCCATTCTTCATTTTATCACTTTTACTTATAAGTAATATACACATACAAACACACAATCGATGCGGTCTTATGAGATTTTATCATTCTATTTCTTTTTGCATACTATTTTCATATGTATATATTATATGTATAAAACAAGGAACTGAAGGCACTGTTTGCCAAATTAGCGGCAGTTAAATCGTAATCTACGTCACTTGATAGTTTTGCGGTGATTAAATATTTATATGGTGCATGTAGCTCTTCGTCTTTCATTGAAAGAGAGCACACTCATCTCAGCATTGCGAGCAAGGCCGACAACGAGCGCACAATGAACAGCCTTAATGACATTTCACAGCAAATCCTCGCTAGGCTGCCGCTCTTCAGGCTCAAGGGTAAGCATCCAAGCCTCCGCTTAGCAACCACGCAGATTTTAGACTTTTTGATGCCAATGCCACGCATTGAAAGACCTCATCAAGGCAGTTCGAGCCTGTAAGACCGCGGCAGAAGAGCGAGCCGTTGTCCAAAAAGAATCCGCAAAATTGCGTACTGCAATCAAGGAAGAGAATAGCGATGCTCGCCACACTACCGTGGCAAAATTACTCTACATCTACATGCTTGGATACCCTGCACATTTCGGCCAGATGGAGTGTCTTAAACTCGCAGCTAGTCCAAAATTTGTCGACAAACGCTTAGGTTATCTCGGTATTATGCTGCTCATCGATGAAAAAACCGAGGTTCTTACACTCGTCACCAACAGCTTGAAAAAGTAAGGAACTAAAATACGCACAAATCAATAGGGATATTGAAGGATATTCTGCTTTTAGTGATTTGAACCACCACAATATGTATATTGTTGGTCTAGCCCTGTGTACATTGGGAAATATCTCATCTTCCGAGATGGCTAGAGATCTATGCTCTGAAGTTGAAAAGTTATTGGGAAGCTCCAACACCTACATCCGCAAAAAGGCAAATGATGGCTATATATATTATCTCAATCAATGTTTTTAGTTCTTATCATTATTATATGTATGTATATGTTAATAGGCTGCTCTTGCTGCCTTGAGAATAATCCGACGCGTACCCGAGCTTCACGAAAACTTTATTTCAAAGTCAAAGGCGTTGCTCAATGATCGTAGTCATGGTGTTCTTGTTACAGGTGTGACACTTATTACAGAGATGTGCCAACAACACCCAGAGAATGTCCAGCTTTTCAGAAAGGTATATATGTGGATCTCCAAGAACTTAAAGTAGCTTATTATCCCCTTTTAATCACAGGCTGTCCCTCTCCTTGTCAGACATCTCAAGAATCTTGTAAGCGCTGGATTTTCTCCAGAGCATGATGTTACAGGTGTAACCGATCCATTCTTGCAAGTCAAAATTCTGCGCCTTATGCGTATCTTGGCTAAGAATGATCAAGAAGCATCTGATGCAATGAATGATATTCTTGCTCAGGTTGCCACTAACACTGAAAGCACTAAGAACGTTGGAAATTCGATTCTGTACGAAACTGTACTCACAATTATGGAGATCCAGAGTGAGGCCGGTTTGAGAGTACTTGCTGTTAACATCCTTGGAAAATTCTTGAGCAACAGAGACAATAATATTCGGTACATAAT
Organism: Phycomyces blakesleeanus NRRL 1555(-); assembly: GCF_001638985.1. Taxonomy (NCBI): domain Eukaryota; kingdom Fungi; phylum Mucoromycota; class Mucoromycetes; order Mucorales; family Phycomycetaceae; genus Phycomyces; species Phycomyces blakesleeanus. The sequence continues at coordinate 2,949,579 of NW_017265135.1, read as the reverse complement.
CTAACATTATGTTAATATATCAGATGGGTAGAATACTAACTTTAGATATAGATATGTTGCTTTGGAAACGTTAAATAAAACAGTCGGTATGGAGACCCAAGCAGTACAGAGACATCGCAATATCATCCTTGACTGCTTACGTGATGGTGATATTTCCATTCGCCGCCGTGCTCTCGAGCTTAGTTTTGCACTTATCAACGAGGGAAATGTACGCGTCTTGACAAGAGAGCTTTTGGCATTTTTGGAGGTTGCCGATTCCGAGTTTAAGCAGAGTATGACATATAAAATATCTCTGGCTGCGGAGAGATTTGCTCCGAACAAGAGATGGCACATTGATACTATGCTGCGTATGTTGAAGCTGGCTGGAAACTTTGTACGGGAAGAAGTTCTTGCTGGATTTATTCGCTTGGTTGCACAGTCCTCAGAATTACATCAGTATACTGTTCAAAAGCTTTACGCTTCTTTGAAGCGTGATATTTCGCAGGTTTGTTTATTTGCATTATTTTTTTAGGAAATAGGTTTGTATATTTAATGGTTTAATTGATTTATATATCTTTTTGGAAACAGGAAGGTCTTGTTTTAGCGAGCGTGTGGGTTATTGGAGAATATGGTGATGTGCTTACCACCAGCGGAAGCTTTGAAGACGAGAATGTAACAATGGAGGTATAGTACAAGACTAACTCTATTGACAGAGTTGTATGTTTAAGGTGCCAAACAATATTTAAATATTTTTTCAGGCTAATGAAACGTCTGTGGTCGGCCTTTTGGAATCTATTCTTATGGGTCCTTATGTTAACCAACTCACCCGCGAGTATGTCATGACAGCCCTTATAAAACTTTCATCTCGATTGAATGAGGCTTCAGTACAAGCCAAGATAAAAGACATCTTACAACGTCACACAACAAGCATGGAAGTGGAAATTCAGCAAAGAGCTGTGGAGTACATGAATATGTTCTCTTTTGATGATATTCGCCCTGCTGTTCTCGAACGTATGCCTGTCCCTGAGACCCGTACTATTATTCAAACAAACAACAACGGCCCTGATAGCCCTGGTAAGCTAAATACTTAAATAGCTGTCTCTGCTTATTTAGCTGGGAAACTGTGCCAATTTATTCTTACGTGTGTGTACATATAGCTTTGGAGCGCTCTTCTAACAGACCAGGACCTAGCGACCAAGACGTAAGTTAATTTCTCACAGAAATTTATATTAGTTAATACTTATTTATCTTTTCTTTTAAAAAATAGCTTCTTTTGGATTTGATGGGTGTAGGAACAGCGTCCGGTGGAGGATCCAATGATGTTATGGAAGCATCCCCTCAAGTTCAAAAGGCAACAATTCCCCAGAAGTCTCAAAATTCTGATCTTTTGGCCGATCTGTTTGGAACCAGTGGGTCTTCGGAACAATCCACCTCATCTCCTGCCCCTGCTGCTGCAAGTGGTGGTAGTGCGCTGTTGGATTTGCTGGGCGATATAGCAGGAGAAAAATCAACGCCTGCTGCTTCTACACCACCACCCTATGCAACTGGACTGGATACACTTGCCTCACTTGGACAGTCATTGCCAAATTCGAGATCTCCTGAGTTGAGTGGGGCAGGCCTCCAAGCAAACAATAGTCTGCCTCCAGTTTCTAATGGGCATCAGGCTTATTCTAAAAATGGACTCACCATTTCATTTGTTCCCTCGAGGGACCGCAACAATGGATCAATCATCAATATTCAGGTTCACTTCCAAAATAATGGTTCTCAGGGAACTATTTCAGGCTTACAGTTCCAAGCAGCTGTCCCCAAGAGTCAAAAGTTGCAAATGGCAGCAGCTAGCAACAGTACAGTAGATCCTAATTCAACTGAAAAGCAACTTATGCGGATTCACAACCCACAACAGGTATTGTGTATTTATGTATTAATACTTTTATTAATCATAATTTTATTGATATGTATGTAGACGGCTGTAAAATTGAGATTACGTATATCTTATATCCTGTCCAGTACTGGACAAAGGGTGGATGACCTTGCAGAATTTGGACCATTCCCTGAGGGTGCTTTCTGAGGTTAATCGCATATCCCCGAACCATGAAAATTTAATGATTTGTACTGATACGAAATAAAATGTTCACAAGATTTTATCACGGATAACCTAATACTATACTCATATTCAAAGTAAAATTATCTGACTTATCAAATAATAAAAGTTATTCTAGATGAAATAAAGTATAAATATGTTTATTTCCAACTACTTTCAAATGGTAAAATTGGATAAAGATATTAGTATTAAAGCTAATTAGTGTATTCAAGTAAAAACATATCTATAATGATCATTTTTATGCATTATAAAGTCTTCACAAAAATAATCATACAATTACCCAGTGTAAAGCACTGTAAAAAAATCGTGAAAATATCAAATAAATTAGACGCTTATTAGCAATATAATTTTACAATTCTTTGTATATATCCTGCTCTTACATCTTGCCTTATATTGTGTATAAGCAATAATTCTTACAAAAACTATTACATGTATATATTTCTTATAAAAAGAAGGAAACAATTTCAATATTAATAAACTACTTTGGGTAATATAGTGTTAAAGTGGTTATTTTATTAAACACATGTTCTCAATCTTATACCAATAGATTTCCTTTTTTTTCTCCTAACCAATGCATGTTATATTGCTTTCCATAAATATAAAGCCAGTATTTCTTGGGTAAAAGAATTAGCTTAGATAGACTTTATAAATACTACAAAGATTTGTATCAATAAAAACGCATTCATTTCTCTGCTATTTCTATCTGTTCCTATTTATTCACTATGTCCTAATTAGTGGTAATCTACTATAAAAACTTATACAAGTTGAAATAAAAGAAAGGTATAACCAGTCGAGACTTGACAGATGTCGTTCCAGATCTGGGTTGGTCTTCCTTTTACTGTAACAAAGTCAAAAGGTCAAGCCCACCGGGGATCAAGGAGTATACTTAAAATCAAAGAGAGGATAAAAGATACCTTTTATTGATAGGAATTGAATTGTCTTATATAGTTTTCTAAACTAATACTGCGCATAAAGAAGTACTGCAGTTAACTATCTTCAGATTTTACAAATTAATCAAAATAACGTCCTACAAGTGTCGGACATTATTTTGATGAATCCGAGAAATCGGGATAATTGACCGCAGCAGTTCTGTATGTCAAAGATACCTCATAGATAACGAACCGCAGTAATGTCTTGTAAAGATTAACCACAGTAACATCTTCTGAGCATCAACCGCAGTAAAAGGACTTCTCTTGTAATTAAATATAGTATAATAGTTTACTGCGGATAATGCGCAGTATTAGTTTAGAAAACTATATAAGACAATTCAATTCCTATCAATAAAAAGGACCTTTTATCCTCTCTTCGATTTTACATATACTCTCCGATCCCCAGTGGGTTTGACCTTTTGACTTTGCTATAGTAAAAGGAAGACCATCCCAGATCAGGAACGACAAGAGAACCAGACTAAGTAGCAACAAAAATAAAAATGTAAGCATGATGTGAGACTACCAGGGGTCGAACCTGGAATCTCCTGATTCGTAGTCAGACGCCTTGTCCATTGGGCCATAGTCCCATACTTTTTTGGGTAACACTACAGTATTATACAAAGTACATATTATATGGCATATTATATACAGTAGGAAAATATTATAGTATCCACAGGTTTATATAATTAAAATATTTAAGTCAAACTAAACACACATATTTAAATGAGATAATTTAGACCATTTATAATAGTTTATTTAAATCTGAAGTCGTATCATTTTTATTAGAGTGTTTCAGCAGTTTTAGATATTTCAATTTTACTTTTGCAGTAACTCAATATATAGGCCAATAATAATTGATATGAAAATAAAATTATAGAAAGCTTTTATATTTCTGTTGTAAATGAGTATTGACTACTGCTGTAATTGAGAATAAGTCTGAAGAAAATAATATAAGACCTCAGCTATTCCAGTCAAAGGTGTCTACTGATTACTGTATTATTTAACACACAGGTTTAGCATGTATGATAGTGATTATACTTCATATAATGATATCACCATAATATGAGATACATCAGTGGATTATTATAAGCATAATTATAACTCATAAACATATTTACTTTCGATGTTAATACTTCATTGGGACTACACACATTTATATAATTAATCATACATTAATTATCCCCAGATTACGTTGCTCTGATTAAGGCTCAGATAGGATCGATTATCTGACCCCAGTCATATAATTTTCCCAATCTAAAATAATATAAATAGCAGTAGTAGTTCAGTGTAGGAACCTTGTCAAACTTTGATACAAAATCTTTTCTCAATAAATAAAACCTGCACAAGTTTTCACAAATCTTTAATTCTTCCTCTTAAAAACTTCTTCAACTTCAACCATTACAACAGTAAGAAAAGTAAGACATATTCCTATTACAATGACAGAGACTCGTGTTGACTTTATCCCAACAAAAACAAATAAGATACTAAGTGCAATCACAAGGATAAATACACTGATCAACTATCTGTAAAAAAAGAAACAGGAGACGGATATCAGCGTATTCTTAGAAGAGCAAAAGCTTATTCAACTGCAGTTCCACATATCTACAAGGCAATGCCAATATATTATGTATGAAGACGGCATTGTAGAGACAAACTGAGAAAGATTGAGTAGTCAACAAAAGTTGTACTACTTCTTGAGACTCAAGGAGTTAATTTTGAAATACCAATTTGTTTTACACAAATTCAGAGGTCAATGAGTTGCTGTTCTTCTCCTTCAAGAAGTGATGAAGACTGAACACCAAATGGAGAAGTGACAAATTATACATATTAAATTTAGTGTCATACAAGATATTTCATTAATACTTTTCTTTATTAAAAAATATGCTAGCAAAGTTAAGCAGAGAAGTTCAAGAAAAAGAGTTGAGGTATGTATAGATTATTCAAATGTAAAACTTAATATACTGACTAAACTATATTTTTAAAAGTAGTCTTGGTGAGGCAGAAAGTAGTGTGGCAGTCTCACCATCAAGAAGAAACATGTAGAGCCATCGAATTTATTTATTTTTTGAACTCCCTGTTATTTCCGTCTTCCAGAACAACAATAAAAAATTCTCTTTACAACCTCTCTTTTTTTTTTAATTAATGACAAATCGACTCATTTCCTCTACTTTTTTCCATTACTTTTTCTGTAATCACATTCAAACAACATGCACCACTCAAAATTTAAGACACTTTTGATATAAAATCACTACAATTGTGTTTTGATTTTTAAAAAAAGACTAATGCAACTAGAAAAACACATTTTTTTGCAGTTTTTTTTCAAGCAGCTACTATATAATATACTCTCAACTTCCTTTCACAAAATACAGCCAATGTAAGTTACAGGCTTACTAAAGTGATATTGTATAGGATATATTAAATAATCTGGCTAGCTATCAATCAGTAGGTGCATCTAATTACTTGGGGCTTGTGCTGCAGTATGGTAGCTACCAGACAATCTTTGAATACAAACAAATTATAAGGGTATGCTTATGGGGCTATATGTATTTACTTTATACATTAACTTATTTTTGTAGACTTTGACTTTAATCACAATTACTTGAAGCTATTAATGAATATACTTGAGGTAATTACAAAAAAAATACTTTTAAGTATGTGTGTTCATAGTATTCTTTATTTTAGCTTTACACAACACTGAAACAGGATTGCTTGAACATTCTTTTAATAGAAAAGCATCAACAATTATAATTCATAACAAAGAATTCCGTCATCCATAACTGATATATCTAAAGGTATGTATTACTTGTATAACTAATATATGAGTTAGTATATGTGCAAGATATATTGCTAGTATTATTATTAAGCTTGTATATGAATATGCATTATTATATGCTATGTGAAAGACATAGTATACCATATATTATATTGCATAGTCCATTGTATAGTATATCATATAGTACATTATATAGCCTATTATATATTTCTATTGTATATCCCACTGCGCAGCAAGCATATGAATAAAAATAAAATCCATCAATTTTACTACCAATTTTTCCATATATGGATGTACTACCAATATGTTTGAAACTAAGCCAATCAAGCATGCTGCCTTACTATTCAGTAAATTAGTGGCAATACCACTATGATTAGTGGCAAGCATAGCTCATTTACTACTAATTTCCTCTGCTTTAGCATAGTGTGGTCATTCACCAAATTTCATGCAAATTAGTAGTATTGCCACACCAATTTCATTTATAGTGATCAAGTTCATTTATAAATAACAATTGAGTAAATTTGAAGCAATCCAAAATAGGATGTGTGGAATATCAAGAATTAAAATCCCATTTGGATGATTCTCATAAATTTATTCAAAAATGAACAAGTAGTCACCCTCTCTACTGTATATATATTGTTCTTTTTTTATAAATAAAAAGTGTTTTTTATAAAAACATAATCTGCTTTTCTTATTATATCTTAGTTTCTTAAGGCTTTCTTTCTTTACTACACTATAACAAAAAAAAGGGTCACTGCTGGAGTCACTATTGGGGTCACTTTAGGGGTTACTTTAGGGGTCTTTTTTCATTTGGACCCCTATTTTAACTCTTTACTTTTATGGAGCAAAATGTATCTCTGCTCTTTTAAGGATGTAGAGTTTTATTCACATATCAATAAACTTTTTGATAGGTTATAGTTGTCTTTTTATTGGTACTTATATACTCACAATCAAAAACGTTTCGACCCCCACAAAAAATGCCTAAAAAAAATCGAAAAAATAAAAATAAAAACATTGTTTTCTCCCAATATTATTAATCAAATCCAACATGCAAGACGCAAATTCATCAGAAAACACCCACGGATCATATGAAAAGGCTGATCCCTATAAATACAGATGCATCATGTACATGCATTTAGCAAATTATGGGGCGACCCAGATTTCATTGGTGGTTGGCATGAGTCTGTCAACTATCAAGTGCATCATTAAGAGAGTGGACAAGACAGGATCGCCCGAGCCAAGAAAAGGGTCCGGACGACCTAGAAAGATTGACGAGAGGACAGAAAAACACCTTGTTCAAATAGTTCATAAGGACCCCTTTGCTTCATTTTCTAGGCTAAGGGCTTCCTTAAAGAACATGGAGGTATTTGTCTGCAGAAAGACAATAATCAGTTGTCTGAAGCGTTTGGGCTTTGGGTCATATATTGCAGCTCGCAAGCCAACTTTAACCGAAAGCCACAAGAAAAGAAGGCTGGAATGGGCCTGTGAGCATGTGAATTGGACAGATGACCGGTGGAGAGGTGTAGTGTGGTCAGATGAATCGCGGTTCACAGTTGAGGGTAATGATGGAGGAGCTAGAGCTATCAGGAAAGTTGGTGAAAGGTTCAAGGAAGAAAATATCATCGAAGGAACCAAGTGGGGGAAGGGTAGTGTGGTGATCTGGAGCTGTTTCTGGGCTGGTGGTTTTGGCCCTTTGGTGTTCCTAGATGGTAATGTAAACCAAGACCAATACATGAACACTTTGGCTCAGAACTTCCTCCCTTGGTTCCAAAATCTTTTGCAGGAACAAAACAGGAGCTTCGCGTTTCAAGTGGACAATGTCAGCTGTCATACTGGGTCGTACTCAAGGTGGTGGAAAGATAGCCATGAGATCCAAGGTTTTGACTACTGGCCCGCTCAAAGCCCAGATCTCAACCCCATCGAGCATCTCTGGTGGGCTCTCGAGAGGCGCATGAGTGATGAGAGGGCCAGTATTAACAATGTTGAAGATCTGAAGGTTGTAATGCAACAAGAGTGGCGAAGGATAGGTCTCGAACTTTCATCAACTTTGGCCGGAAGCATGCAGTATCGATGCCAGGCTGTAATTGAGGCCAAAGGAGGTCATACAAAATATTGATCTTTTATTTTTTTCTATATTTCAATAATAAACATATATATAATCTTTTATTTGAAGTTTGAATGCTTTAGCTTTTATTACTGAGGAGCAGTTGCATGTTGAATACATGCCATGATTTCTCTCATGCATTTTTTGGGCTCAGAGGTCGAAACGTTTTTGATTGTGACTGTATATGAGAGCCTTTTTAAACTTTACTTTGATTGGGCATTAGCTTCATTCAAAGTATATACACTATAGGAAAAAAGAGATATTTTTTGTAATTGTGACTTCATTTTCGGCCTATAATAATTAAAAATCACCAAAAAACTAAAATGAAACAAAAAATTCCACCACCACAAAAATTGGAATCAAATATGGTAGTGTAGTACCCAAACAATATTATTGGTCCAGAGAATTTTTCTTTCTATAATTTCGTGAGTTAAATTTTTTTCTTCTAAATAAAGAAGGAAAGAAGGTTTGGTCTTACTTAAAAGTTTTTTGATCACAACAAAAAACTGTTCAAGTAAGACAAAATATTGAAAAAAGAAATGCAGAGGTTTTATTGAGTAATAAAAAAATAATTCTGTTAAAATTTGGTAAAGGCAACAATTTTCAGTATATAAAACGACTATATCAAAATTTCAAATAAGAAAAAATATACGATTTTTTTGTTTCTTATATAATATTAGTAAAGAATACCTAGCACAAACAATCTTTCTAAGACACAACTCAACCCAATAAAGATATAAGTATGTACACATATCTTCCATTAATAAGCTACAGCTGTATTTTCAATTATTTACTGTTAGAATATACCTCTTTAACTTATAAAAATAAGGCAAACCGAGAGAGAATGACTTAGCATTTTATTTAAAAACATTTCTACGAGTTGCAACATTGATATTAAAAGCTAGTAGACTAATGAGAATTCTTTAAATCAATTTTGAATAAGTGTGAGATTATGCCCTTCGCGTTGTTTCTTACTCTACTTTACCAATAAAAGTTTGTTCATTACGTATGTTTACATCTAGTATATATTTTTTTTTTAGGAAACGTGTCTATATATTCTTGTTTTTGAGGTATGTATAATAGAAAAGCAATATTGTACTTTGTGATGCAGTTATTCATCTCGGATTTCATTAGCTAGCAATTAGCCTTTTCATCATCTGTTCAAAATGAGTTAAGAGATAATAACTGCACACCTAATTTACAAAGTAATTGAATACTAATCATCTTTTATTCATTTTCACTTGTAGAGATTATAACTTTTATAAAATTCATCTCGGCAAACTCAAAGGTAAGCTTTCATTTGACTTATATTTTTATACTGGAAATACTCATTCATATTTATATTTTACTAGATTGCTCTTGTACTCCACTATTACAGGTGTTCTTAGGTGCTTTTGTCTTCAAGTATCATGAGCAATGTGGACTCCAAGATCCTATCTTTATCTTAGAATAGCTAGATTTGATTTACTATATATTCCTGTTTATAAATTATATGGTATAGCTATAGCTTAGCATTTTTTCTACTTTGAAACAAAAAATAAAAACCAATTTATTTGAAACATAATTTTTTTGAACCATTTTTGATAATTTAAAAAACGTATTTTTAAATCCATGATTTATTTCGACCAGAATTTATCGCAGATACTTGTGTCTATATATGGACATGTAAGGTACATCTATATTCCTATACAAGAAATTTCTCTGGTGGTTATTTGTTAAAGAGCGGAGTTATACACTAATCCATAACAAGCAGGAGGTGAAAAAGTGGGTAAGTCAACTTCACCCTCCTGGGCGGCCCCCTGGGCGGACCCCCAGTGAACCCCCGGGAGCACCTCTTTTTTTCCTGTAGTGTAAGAATTAATAGAAAATAATAATAATATTTTAATTAATAAGTATTAAATAAATTGATAATAGAAATTACAAAATGGAAATGTAGCTACTAATACATAAAATTATAAAAGTTTACTTTACTTATATATTATAGATATATGTTTATATTATATATTATTTAATATAGCTTTAAGTAAATGTATATTGTATTTAAATATAATAAAAAATTGATTTATCATATACTTGAACTTTGCAAGACAGTTAATATTACTATTGGCTGAACTGTAAGTACTTTAATATATTTTATTCAAAGTATAAAGAGTCGCGGTTTTCTATTAAAGTCAGCCTTGATATATTTTAAGAATAATGAGTCAATAAGCTATTCATATTATATTTAAAGAATCCTACTATAAACTGTTTTGAATACTTATTAATAGTGTTTCCTTTCTTAAACAATTTATAGAATATTTAATAAGAACACAGTTTAAAATACAAGATACTAGTAAAAGTGCAGATGTGAGCAGAAAACATATCAAATGATTAAAATAAGCAAAAAGAAAAAAAGAAAAATAAGATACAGTTATTCTTTTTAATATGAATTTAGAAATATATGAAAAAGAAAACAAACAAAAGTTAGTGCTTGTATGCTCTGATAAAAATTGAATAAAAATAAATATAAAATTACACTTTTTATAGCTTACAGTATTTACTATTGATGAATGTAATAAATACCTTTATACTTATGATAAGTATATATAAATTAAGACCAGTAGTTACTTGATATCAAAATGCATATTATTATAATGATAGTAAGTATGTTATTTTTTACTGAGTTCATCGTAAACATCAAAGGTTCACTGTGTTTCCTAAGAAAATGTATAACATCGAGTTTAAATAAAAATTATATATAAAAATAAATAAATCGTGTTTACAGAATGATAGACTTTACTACTGATTATAACAAGTATTTCTTTAAGATATTTACTCTACTTTATTCCAAAAATATTTACACATTTTCAAACAACTAGAAAAATCATATATTGTACAGAATATTAAAGCTATACTCTTTTTTGTTTAAAACTAATATTTGTGATTACAAGAAGTCTCTACTTAAATAGAAATATTCATATCTCACAATATGCAAATTAAAAAAATCTTTTCTCTTTTTTACATCAAAGAAATAAACACGCAACAATATGACTGCAGTAAATATGAAATCACAAAACCTCTTGGTATACACTCAAAATAATATAACTTCAAATATTTTATCCATGGACTTGCTTTTCCATTTACATTTATTATATAAAAATAGATTGAAAATATGTAAAATTTACTTTATTTAGAAAAAGTGTATTATATATAAAGTATTTGCTTTTATTTAAGAATACAGCATATTTAATATAATTTTTCTAGTGTAATTTACAATGATATTAAAGATGTGTAAAATAAAAAGAAAAAATTGATGCTAGTGTAATTTTTCAGCTAAAAAAAAGCAGATTAGAAATTACAACCGAAAATAAAATATCATTTTTTTTTAGAATTTAATTACATTAATATAACTATCTCACATTATTAAATTGGTAGTCTTTTGCAGTGAATGATAATAATAATAATAATAATACTAATTTAATTGAAACAAATCACCTCAAACGAATCTCTACAGAAAGAAAGAAAGGTAAAAGAAGTGCAAACGTACAAAGATAAAAAATTATAAACAATGTATTTATTTTAAAGCCACAATAGCAAATAAATGGGAAAAATTGAAACATGAAAAAAGAAGAGAAAATGCATCTTTAATTAAAACACTGACAAAATCGAAAAGACCTCTTTCAGAAGCTACCCTCTGTTATAATAATGCACAGAGGTTATTATTCTTAATAAACCAAACTGATAAAGATTTTCCTATTTTTTAGTAAGAAAGTATTTGTTGAATATCTCTCTCTATATTAAATATTCATATCTTCTAGCCTTTATATTTTATGTAGCTATTCATTCTATTGTATTCCTTATTATATACATATATAGCTATTATGAAATACAACTGATTAGAGTAGCATTTACTGCATAGCTATGTTTTGTAATGTATCAATATAAAATACACAAGCCCAATAAGATACACTATCTATGTTATCCTATTAAGTATATAGTTCGCACTTGAAAAACTATGCAAAACTAAATAGATGATACATTTGACTGATATGGTTAATTGAGGGTCCAGAAAATCTAAAACTGCATGTTATTTTACCAACTCAAATTTAAAATAAGAACAAGCAGAAAATACATACACTACTTTATAAATACTTATTACTCAGTGACATATGTTAGCCAATAATTTTACGATAGTCAAAACGTGCCTGAAAGGTCAATCTATGACAAAGAGCTAAGTTTGACTAACATAAGATCATGCAATATGTATCTTAACTTAAGAATTGATTACTAGAAAACGTTACTTTTGTTAATTTTAAATAAAGAAATATATGTGCGTGGTGTTGATGATTTTATTATTATCATTATTATACAATGTCATGCCATGATTTTTGTTTTGGAACTGTCTATCAAATTTGAAGAGCTTTAAAAGAGTCTATTTTTTTTAGGTTCTTTTTTTTTTGGAGATACTATAAGCATTATTTATATCCTCTTGCGAGACGTGATTTTTAATATAGAAACAAATCATCATAAGCCATGTCAGAATCGGAAACCCCACACCTCAAGGGCTACGCATTCAAAGTTAGAGTCGTTGCCGAGTGACGGATTTCCGAATGTAGCACATGACTCTGTGTGCCCATGCATCAAGTCAGAATGAATCCACAGTCCAAACTGGCCATTTCTATTAAATAAATAAATATATAAGAATATGTTTTTTTTTAAAACAAGACCATGCTATATATACCCTCCACCGAGTGCAATACAGTTTTGATTGGAGAATATAAGGTAGTTATTCGCCATTGTCCAAGGGTAGACCTCTACTTTTTGACAGTTGGGTTCAATTTTCCAGAGAAAACTAAGGGAGTATTTATATGAGCTGACAATATTCACCGGCGGATACTTTTTTTTTTAAAAAAAATATATATATTTTATTTAAACTTGCCATTCACCTGATCCATAATAAAGTGAGCCTGATTGAAAAGGTTCAGATATGTATGCCCCAAAGGTCTATATTAGTATAAAAAACCATGTTTGTAAGGGAGATTTCACGCCGAATTTTGTCACTATTCCGAGAGTTTCTTTTTTCTATTTTGCTGCTTACCTCTTCTTCCGAGTTTTCAAGAATTAATAGACATGGTCCCTGATCCTTGAGGCAGCTATAGAAAGTATTTAGACTTGCGCCATGTTGATCAAGGCTGTACAAGAGATCCCATTGTGTTGATGTAGCAATGCGGCTAGGTAGATGTGATCGAAGCTAAAAGAAGAATATCTTAGTTAATTTGTGAAATTCTGCAAAAGTAATAATCTAAAAATAATAAAGAAATGAAAATTTAGTAATTTTTACTTATTCGCACGTTTTCAGCCAAGTTTTTATCAAGACATTCATATGTTTGGGAGTCTCGATGGCCAAATTTAATTGGTGGCAGACAAGGTGCTCTTAAAGGTGGGTTATGTTCATGTAAATTTAAACTGTCGGATATAGAAGAGGCCGATGATATGCTTGTGCACTCGCTCAGTGTTTGCTTTGGTGTCCAAGATGGAGAGCACATTGGTTTCTTTAAATAGCGGCTGAGCTCAGAAGATACTGCGTATGTGTTCATGGTGTTTATAGAGAGTGAAGAATGTCTTCCCTGTTCTGAAAGCTGGTGACCAGAAGTAATTATTGTTGTTGTAGAGTCGACTTCCGATAGAGATGGAAGACTATAAAATCTAGTGCACTGGATTGGAGATGTATCAACCTTAGAGACTATTGAAGCCTTTTCGGTTGCTCTAAGTAGAAGATGTTGTCCTTGACGGATAGTGTGTAATGATATACGAGCCATTGAGATAGTGATACAGCAAGAAGAAAGAAGAAGAAAATTACGAGACTTTTATAAGCCCTAGAAAAAATAATGTCGACATTATATCGGAAGCTCGTGGGAAATCCCGATGCACAGACCCCCTTTGGAGGAGAACGGAAGAGGGGGGGAGGTGGGGAGAAGGTATCAGCCACCATCAAGCCAACTTCTAGTCTGACTATTTGGCTTGTTCAAATCATGATATTGTATTTGTAGATTTTCTTAAATTAGCCATTGCGTCGAGACAATAAATATAAGATAAAGATAAAGGTAAATATAAGATAAAGGTTGCGTTGTAGGCCATTCATTGTGCCATTATTGACCACATGTATTCTAGTATGCTGTTTCAAAAAGGCAAAAGGTAAATAGAAAACCAAGACTAGTAAAGTGAATACAAGCCAATTGTTGTTGTTTCTGTTGTTACTTTTTTTTTGGTTTTCCGATCGCATGTTGTGAACTACAAAATTAAAAAAGAAAAAAAAAGAAAAGCACAAAACATCATGTGCTTCACAAGAACACCTCTTGAAATTCACTCAGTGCACAGGAGCCAAAAAAAAAGTTAATTGACAGGCGTGATTAGAGGGAAAAGGATGCCTTATTGATCGCCAATTTGGCACCGTAGAGCGCTGAGGTATTTGTGTTTGCAAAAAACTGAAAATATAGGCTGAAACACAAGGGTATTACTCGATTTAAAGCGTCTCTTTGTTTATTTGTTTGCTTAATTATGGTTATAGTTACAGTTACAGTTATAGTTATAGATATTATTAGGACTAAGTTTGAGCTGTAAAGAAAGAAGAGGAGAATGAAGAGCAAGAAGAAAAAGAAAAGGAAGAAGAGTAAGAGGGATATACTTGTATTTGTCTATATTATTACTAGACCTTTATTACCCCTAGTTGTTTCTTTGGTGGTTTCAATTGTTATAAATTATTCAGGAGGTAGACACACACCCACACACGCTATTTATATTTGTCTTTCTGGGTTTTGTTAAAAGACTATAGAGTTGTCGTACGGCTTGGCTTAACAAATGTGTTATTCAAGACAAAGAACCTTAATCATCCCCTTGCTATTAGCAGCAACAATTCGGGTAGAATTATTTTTCCAGCACAGAGAACTAACGAATACTGGGGGCTCTGTATCACCAACCTCATTGCCCTTGAGTAGTGTGTAAGTACAGAACTTACATTCTTCCTTTCTCTCCAAAAATTATACCACATCAAATCAGACTTACTATCATATTGTCCACGTCTGGGAATCTGTAATTAGCAACAGGTATTCTGGAGCCTTTGTAGTACATGTACAGCGTATTTGTCTCACTCCCGCATGCGATCCAATCCTCATTAAGCGAAAGACCAACAAAGTTTTTCTCGTTTTGATGTCCGGTAAAGGTTCTTATGCAATCTTTAGACTCAAGATTCCACAGTTTGAGTGTGTTGTCGGTTGAGCTGATTTGATCTACTATAGTCAGAATCTTGTTTCTATTATATTCAATTTAATATCAACTTACGCAGATACTATTTCATCATTGCTTGCCCACTGTACATAAGAGACTGCCTTTCTGTGACCCTTAAAGACACGAAAAGGCTTGTTTGGAAACCTAAGATCATAGCAGCTGATATTGTGGTCTAGAGCGTTTGAGCCAAAAAAAAAACACAAGTAAGATTCGAGAACAAAGAATGCCCTCTTTGTCTTTCTCTCTCTTCTTTAATGCACACACACACACACACACGCACCTGCACTACCAACCGCCAGCTTGTAGCTACTGTTGGGGGCAAATTTGGCACAACACACATTGCCTTTTTGTCCTAGCGTGTGAACAGACTGGCGCATTTGAGTGGACCATATCTTAACAGTAGAGTCATCACTTCCAGAAGCAAGTAAAAGTGGATTAGCCGAGCAGGTATCCACACTCCACACACGACGTTTGTGTTCATTAAATGCCCTAATGCATGTTCCGGATGATGCATCCCAGATATTCACAACCCCTTCATAGTCAGAGCTGGCTATTTGGGATTTGATATATGTATTCCATGAAAGACAGCTACCGCAAATTAATAACAGAAATACACTAAGTATGTCATCCCCACACAAAAGAAAACAAGCCATGAGAAGTTCAACAAATCTAAGCTCACCTTATTTTGTGGCTACATCGCATGATTCTTACCGGACAATGCATGATCGAAGAAGGCCTGAACCTTCCAACATATCCTCCTCCTGAGCTCTCATTATCAGACGCATTGGAGTTAAATATCCTTGCCGGAACATCTTGACCATCTTCGGTACTCTCAGCAAATTCATTCTCGGGTATGCTGGTATTCGGAGCACTACCATCACCCATCATGCTGAAATCATATATCTTGATCTCTTTTGTCACACCGCCGACTGCAAAGTATTCATCATCACGATCAAACTCAATGGACGACACAATTGAAGAGCTAGCCGCAATATCAGTGTAATATAGTGTATCGAGCACCTTGAATTGACTGTAGCGTGTTACTTGGTACAACATCGACGAGAAATTATCGATGCTCTCGGGTGTGCGTGTGCTTCCACATGTGCCAAGATACAGTTCACGAAGATCCTCAAAGCGGTCTTCGATTCTTTGTTTCTTTTTTATAACTTCGTTTTTAGCAATACTTTGTTCAGACGTTTCTCTATAATTAACCCAAGATGTGAGCTTTCTTAGATATTGGTACACAATGGACTTTGTAACCGTACATCTTTTCTTCTTCTTTTTCACACCCTGAATCATCGATATCCTATTATAATTTTTTGTAGAATTAATAAATAAAAAATAAAATAAAATAAATATCTGCGATTTGATTAGTTAGATCTATAACCTCATATCTTCTTTTGTTTCCTATCGAACTCGTCAATTGATGGCCGTCATTGATTCGTTGCTTTTTGAAACCACTCGATTCAATATCTTGAGAAGAGCTTGATTGCACTGACTCATCTGTGCCTGTAGCTCGTAAATCTTCTTCAATACACACAAGCTGGGACTCCATCTCTTTGATTGCCTGTATTAATTGTAAAGAAATTAAAGTTAGAATAAATATAAATAGAATAAATAAAAATATTATACGTTTTATTGACAAACACATGGTCATATTACCTCTTTATTCTTTGCTCTTAGCTTGACAAGAAACAACCTCAGTAAGTTCTTGCGTAGCTGTAGATTATTAGATTCAATTCGTTTACATTGGTCCAATGTTCTGTTAAATAACGCGACAATATCTACTTTGGATAGAATGAGTACATATGGCAATTTTTTAATCTCAAATTTACCCGAACGAGACATGTCTTCGGCCAGTTTTTCTGCAAGTAATTCGTAGTTTATCTTTTTTCCTTTACGTTCGTAAAGACTTGCCATCAGGTTGGCATTGTTTTCTGACTTGGCTAGTGTCCTTGCACGCTGTTCGGCTACTCTATTTACTGTGTGTGTATGTGTTGGGATGTCAAGTTTTGTTGATACTGAAATTAATGCCAAACTTACACTGGAAATTTGGATAGATTTGATTCTGTAAGATTTTTCTTCTACAGAGCGGACAATCTGGGTTTATTTGAATATGCTGTGATATGCAAGCATGGCTACAAAACGGGTTGCCGTTACGCACAGCAATTAATTAAATAATAGTTGCTATCCCACACATCAATCACTATCATACCAGTAAGAGTGTCCACATACTACCATGAACACATCCTTCATAATCTCATGGCAGATTGGACTTTATAAGGGAGAAGATAATAATAATAAATAAATAAAATCAGATTGCCAGATTATTAGACCAAAAAGAAGAAAAAGAAAAGGACTCTTACCATGAAAGATCGTCATCCGAATACTCGTCTATAGTACCATTTTCTTGTAAACCTGAAGTTGTTTTTTCAAAGTCTTTCTGTTGTACAAACGAGCACTGTGTCGAATGATCATGGACATTCGTTGGTCTTTCAGAACTTGCACTACCAAGAAATGGTAGTAGCGAGGTTACTTTGCCCCAGCCATAGCCCTGCGAGTTAGATGCACCCTCAGATGGCTCTGAAGAAGCTGGATCATTATTTGTTTCGTTGCGCGGCAATTCGGACGACCTAGATACATCTTCCGTTGGATGAAGTAAAGGTAGGCTGTGGCTTGAGGTTGTTCGGGATGTCTGATCAAGTTTGAAGCAAGTTAGATATGTACAACAGTCGTGTGATATAGTATAAAACATACCGAGATATGTGCCGTTAAAGCATCTTGCTCATTGCTAATGTTTAAATCCGGCTGATCATCAGGAGAGTTGTATAATTCAGAATCATCCGTAACTGAACCAGCAATTGGTGTTGCTGATGAGGTCTGAGGATTCTCATCGTACATTTGGTTTTCCTCCGGATTACCATTGGTTTCCATCTTATTGGAAGAGAGGAATGAGAGAAGGCGGGTAAACGTATTAATGACTGGAATTGTAAAGATTAGATTGGTGCTTTACTCTGAATTCAACGTCATGTTGCTTAGATTGAATTATATCTTATTATCTATATCTCACGTTTCAAAGCGGGAAGACTAAAGAAGTGGTTTCGGAAAGTATGTGTAATAAGTTTATTGACGTAATGATCGATGAAGAGCTCACTATTAAAAGGCTTTTAGCTTTAGTTCTTTTTTTAAAAATAATTATAATTATTGTAATAATAAAAAAACCAACCAAATTAGATAGCTAAAAACTAAAAACTAAATAATAATAATTATGATTATTCAAAAAGCCAAAAAGATCCTCAACACAATGGATCCCTCAAATCCCTCACGTGTTAAAGCATCGAAAATGTCTTTATTGCTTTATTGCTTGATTTATGAATGATATTTACATCTTGGAGAAAGAGAAGGCCTAGAATTCTACAAAATAAGGTGGCGATATAAAGACACTACGATTGGAAAAACGGATTCCAATATGAACCTGTGTAAACAAAAAAGAAAAAAAAACTAAAGAAGTGTAGGGTTGTAAATATCTTACTCACTATCCAAGTCAAGCCATGTGTTTTAATTGGTCCCGCCACCGTTCTCTGTCGAAGTATTCCCGGCCGCAACCACTGGAGTAGCAGGCTGCACCACAGGAGACTCTATTGCCTCCTCCTCGTTTTTCTGCCTCTTCGCCGGTTGCTCTACATTTGCAGGAATCTTGCGAGCGCAATGTTTTCATTAGCCATCCCCTCCCTCCAATATTTATGGATAATCCTCTATTGTTATACTTCACCTTGGTTGACGGTCTCTTAAGCTTCTTGTCTTCGCCTACGAGATCAGACGGGAGCATAGATCTATAAACAAAACATGAGCTATCATTTTCATTGCTCGACACAACATCCTGACTACAGCACCCTTTAACATTCTTCACTGTGATTTTCATTGTGTTCTCGTCATAATTATCCCAGGTTTTGACTAGCTTAATGAATTCTTGCGTAGGCCACACCAAGTCCAACTTTCGTGTGCCAGTTGTACCAGCTAGAAAAACAAACAAACAAAACAAGACACCAATAAAAAAGCAATTCCATGTTCCGTTAGAATTCTCAGCCGAAATACCGAAAAGAAAAGAAGGAAATTGAACTAGGTTCAAGGTAATCTCAGTACCTGTCTTTGGTTCCACACAGAGACCAACGTAAAATGTTGTGCTGTAAACCGTTTTTATATTCTCTCTCTCTTCTTTTGTCAGACCAGTCTTTTCTTGGATAAGTTCCAAGTGGTCTGTTTCCATATCGCCTTCACTCAATGGGAATGTACGCTCATTTGAATATATGCCGCGAGCAGCATCGACTCTTTCTTTCTCAGTTAGACAATAATGGACTTTGTCTATACCCTTAACATAAGGGTGGGCCAAAACAAGCATTTCGACTAACTCTAGCTTAAGTACTAGCTGACGGAATCTAGATTCTACCAAACCAGACCTATGATATTGATTGTGTTCTTAGGACTTATTTCTTTCTTTTTTATGTGCAGACACACTGTGATCAATGTCTTACCATTTAAGTTGAGTTTCAAGCGAATCAGAGGTTGCAATGACTTGTAAATAGTGTTTGTAGGCATGGAAGAAATCGCTTTTTACAAACAGTTCTTCCCAACTTCCCTGTCCAAGCATAATTTTTTCTGAAAGCTCTTCGCCTCTTTGAAATTCTTTTAGCATGATCGCTTTCGTAGAGTCTGTCACGTTGTGAGTAGCACACATCGATGGGTATGCAGGTGTAATGATAGGCATGCGGTGGTTTCTGTCTGCTGGATAAAGCTAAATAAAAAAAAAACATAGTACAATAAGCTACCTACAGATCAAGTTATCCAACTCCGGCCAGTTTTCTTTTATCTTTTTCTTCTTCAAACTTACTTTAGGATTCCACACTCGGACTTGCAATGGACCATCTTCCAAGTTCTTGAGAAGAACGGGTTGGGGCCATTTCCATCTGTGGAGAATGCGGAAGAATCTGGCGACAATAGTTGCCGAGCATGCATTAGGATACAGCTGACATATTCTAGCAACAAGCATGGCCCATGCAACACCACCCAAGAATCCAATGACGTTGGAGTATACACATCTTCTCTTTGCCCACAATTTTACTGTGCGAAGTGCAGTACGGAATGCTGTAATATTGGGTACAAGACGTAGAATTTCATCTGTCACTCGAGAACCGTTTATACTACGAACACATCGTTCGTCAAGGTTTTTGAGGAGATTGTTGTCTGACAAATCGAGATCATCTGAAACGCGTGCGATTGCAAGTCGAGCACACACAAAATCGATCTAATCCAAAGGGTTAGAAACCTTCTATATCTTATTCTTACAATAAAAAAAACACCTGCACATAAACACACATATATAAAGACACTGTGATTATTTTAATCGAACTTACAGGAATTCCAGAGAAATGCATTTTAATCAAAGGTACATAAGCGTCAGGTACGGACTGGAGAAAAAAGATAGTCGAATTAGTAACATTACTTTTCGAAATGAGAACATCAATCATGTATATATATATATTCCTATTATTGTGGCTCTTACAGTGAGTTCTGTAACTTCTGATCGTTCTTTCAGCATCTCGTACATGATGGTGAAGAATTGCTCTCTTTCAACATGTTTAGGAACAACACATAAAGTATCAATATCCGCACCTGTGATACAGAAACAGAGAGATGAAAGCAAGATGATAGATGAGAGTTTGATTCAAAAAGAAATGATGAAGTTTATTTAGATTAAATCGAATCATCTTACCTGCGCCATGGACGCCCAGACGATAACTTCCAAAAGTAAAGATCTTTCCACCGGCCTCTTTTGCTAGTGAATCGGGGAATCCCTTTGATTTGCTGACTCTGTAGACAAAGTCTTTTACCATTAAATTAAGTTTTCCGAGAACGACAACACTACAAAGAAAGGTCAATTAGTCGATGATTCGTATGATGGTGATGGTATTGGCGATGATGAAGTTTCTTTCTTTCTTTCCTCTTTTTTTTTCTTAAAAAATATAAGGGGAAGTAATCTTCTATACCGTTTTTGTGCATCTTGCTCGCTTTCGAATAGGCCATTGTTCTGAAGAGTTTTTACTAGATCTTCAGATAGTTTGAGTTCTTGTTCTGTCGGTCCCACCAGAGAAATGGGCGCAGTTACGCCCAAAGTCTCAGGCTTCTTGTCGTTAGACATGCTGAGGAATATACGTGTGTAGAATCATACTCGAATACGAAATATAAAAAGGAATATGTCCATGACGTCAGGAAAAAGGTCACACTATACTAATTATGGATAAAATACATCCAAAAAAAAAGGGGGGAGAAAGTAAATGATGATTTGCTATATATATATATATATATATATATATATATAAAGGGATCAATATAAGAGATCAGAGAGGAAGAAAAGGGGGTTTTACTGCCAAATAGGTTTTTATATATAAATCAATACTATATGTATGCTATATGTACTCTAAAACAAAAAGGAGATGATGAAAGTAGAATATGTGCTTATAAAGATGAATATTTAAGAAAATACAAAACGTTCAATTTTGTTAATGAACCATTATTTTATACCTGGTTTTACTTCCTCTTCCCTATTATTTAACCTAGAAATTAATATTTTTGTAATAATTCTGGTTATATTTTAAACAGAATTATAAATAAATTGTTTAAATTTTAACATGAAATATACTGCTACTGCTACTGCTACTGCTACTGCTACTAATAATAATAGGACGCTTCATTTTATCTCACTTAAAGTACCGGTTTATGATATCTATATACTTACTGCTTATTGCTATACATATTAGTCGGGATAAGAACTGTATGCGGCTGTAGCTACTAAACATCTGATAGAAAGATAAAAAAAAACAACCCAAGATATAAAAAAGGGGGGGAGGGGAGGGGAGGGGAGATGATCAAATTTTGAACGGATCTGATGAGACTAGTTACTATGGGTCATATAAATTAAACCTATTTGTTTTTTTTTTTACACATATACACCATATCCAAATTCCATTTCCTTTTTGCCTTATATCTTACTTACCAATAATCATAATCATAACCATAATGAAAATGGAGCTATCATTGCAAGTAAACGTGGTGAATATCTTCAGAAAAAATTGTGAGTGTTATTACTAGTGTTACATCAAGAAAACTGTAAACACTTTTAGCCAATTCCATTAGAGCCTTTGTCCACATTCAGCTACAAGAACAGGCAGATGTACATATAAAGGTAGCACTTACTACAAACTGATTGCACTCAAAAAAAAAAAGATAGATGGTCATTCTGGTATATTTTTAAATACTTTTTCTTTCGCTTATTTTTTAATACACAAAGACAGTTACACAGACAATGTCCACAATACCCCTTTCTGATCTAATAATAATAACAAAAAGGCATCATAATTGACCGCAAAAAACGTGGAATGATTGCTGTCACCATTTGTGATTAAAAAAAATGTTTCACAAGCATAATTACATGTGCTATAGGCAGATAAGATACAACCGGTTTTTGTCGGTGACAATTTTTACTTAAAAATCGAAAAGTCTAATAAGAGAAGGAATCAATAATCGTAAGTAAGAAAGAAAGATATCAAATACTTATAAGAAATTATGTATATATTAAAAATAATGTCAGAAAAGAGTATGAATATTCTTTTCTTTTTTTAAAAAAAAGGTTGATAAACATGGCTTAAAATTACTCCAATGTACAGCAAAAAAAATAATAAGGAAGAAAGGAAGAAAACAAAAGCTCAAATTAGATTTGAATGGAATTTAATATCTTCTACTTACCTCTAATAATGACTGTATGTGTATGGAATCCTGGTGCATTAAAACAAACCGAGTAACTGTTTCATTGTTTTACAGAAATAAAAGGCTAGTGCATCATATGCCTATTTTGTATTATAACTAGACATATAAAATTAAAGCTAATTACCACAAATTAAATTGCTCACAATTAAACATGAAATAAAAATAAAGTAATTGTCATGTAAATCTCTATTCCCATGCATGCATGTCTTTATACATATATAAAAGGCTCTAAAATAAGTGAATCATTTCAAGTAAGTTATACAAATTTCAGCACATTAAATCTATTGTCAAACAGTTGAAATAAATTATAATATTGGATACTTGACATTAAGATTACTGAGGGTTTTGATTTGAATAATATGCTATTAAAGGTCGATAACTTGAATGCAAAATATGGTTTGATATTGTGAATATTTTTTTCGGGAACTTGGCTTTATTTCATACATGTATAGGTTAGATTGATAATATCCGGTGTTCTAAAGTAAACGCCCATTTAGTATTATTATTTAATTTTCATTAAAAAACAATACGATGCCAAGAGTACCGTGAAAGATATATATATATTGTCTGGTATCTAAATGTTCAAAGTAAAAATAATGCAATAGTTTTAAAAAGAAAAGTTTCTAAATTTGGCATGATGAAAAATGATTGTTATCACACCGTTTAAATATAATCACCAAATTAAAATGTACATGTATATATATAGTAAACTGATAACTGCAAATATGAAAATAAGTAGCAGTTAAAGCTTATTCTATAGTGAATGTACGCATGAGTTTTAGTGGACACTTTTTGAAGAATTTACTAATGCAAGTATTCCTTCTATTTAAATAACTGATATGTACATAATGTTTTTCTTTCTTTCTATATATCTATCTCATAAAAACGTACAGTATATTCTGTAAAAACCAGCACCCTGGATTTGCATCTGTTCTGTTCATTCAGAATATCTAATCGAATATTTATTTTGAAGATAATAATAATACTACTAATAATAATAAATATGAAGCACGGAACTAGCGACATTAAAAGGATAATACTTCCTATTCTGTTTTTTAAAGAATATCTGGAAATTTATCATAAATATACGAGATATCTTTATATTGCGCAATTAATGCTTATTGAATACATTGGTTGGCTGATATAAATTGTTGTATGATTTTCTTTATGTCAAAAGATAATAATACCCGAAAATTAATACGCAAAAAATAAATGAATGGACATAAAATGCTCGTGTAAATTAAAGCCGTGTTTCTCAAAACTGCTCAGTTGTCAATTGGTCCAGAATCTAGATTGAGAGCAATTATGAGAATAATAGAGATGCTATTAAATCATACAGAGATAAGATATCTATAGACATATTACCTTAATTAATCCCAGTAATTAATTGACCACCATATACAAGTTCTTTTCTTGCTGTGTCTTTTCGATAATAAATAATAATATTTTAGTTTTATAATACTTTATATACACTAAATTTGGCATATCAAAATTTAAGTACCAAAAAAAAGAAAGATTTATACACACACACACATATGTATATAATAGTATCCTGATCAAAGAGCGAATATATATACATGTTAAAAACAAGTTTTATCGTTATTTTTGCCTGTAGCCTACTAAATTACAGAGCTTTTTATAGCAATATTTCCTCCCATAGCAACTCTCTAATTCAATATTTGTAAGCCCACGACGTCTATTTTTGGGAAACGCGACTTTTTATTCTAAGCAAAAAATAAAAACACGATTAATGAGATTGGAATACTTCAAGCCGCAAGTCAGTACAGAAAGCACACTTTAACTAAATAAAAGCCAAGAATTTATTATCTTACTCGTTACTGCAATATTATATCTAATTTATTATTATTATTACGCCAAAAAAAATATATACTTACACTTGCTATTAATGGGAAAATATTAATATAAAAAAACACGACTTGATACAAATAGTCGCGCAGTAAAACAATTGTGATTTCTATATCATACTGTAATATACTATAAGATTGATCAGCCTGTATATTTACATACGTTGCTGTCATACATGAACAAATACAGAGCTAGATGTTGATTATTTGCGGAAAGCTGGAACTCAAGGTTTGAAACAAAATACTTTTGCCAAGATATAACAGTTATGTAATAGTACAAGCCTCAAAGTTAATCCAACGAAAACCAAACTATTGGTTCCTCAATTATCCTATCATAATTTGTTCAACCAAGAAAAAGGAAAAAAAAAGACATATCATTAAAGAAACTAAAGAAGAAGAGCAAAAAACGGTCTAGTTAGTAAAGAAAAAGTCGGTATACAGCTTTTATGATTTATGATCTATGGCTGTATCTACAATTTTCTGTAATTAATAGATGCTTATTCAAGTGAGTCTTGGGTTGATTATATAGCTTTATAAAGAGCGTATATACACTTTAAATTATATAGTGTGTCGTTTGTTTGTGTGTGTGTATGTGTGTGTATAGATGAGTGTAAAAATAATAAAAATAACTAGACCCTTTTGTTGAGCCAAAATATCTAGCCATACACATTATTTCCAAATTAAACACTTGTCCTTTTGACGATAAAAAATACCCGATGACTCAGAACAAGAATTCCCACAAAGAGAATAAACTTTTGCGCTCTTTTGGTTCTTGGCTTTCTATTTACTATTTAGCACATTGTGTAGCCTTTATATACTTTACTCACCATCAGCCCAGCACTCAGGACAAGAACATACATCACTCACAACACAAAGACTTTAGAATTCAAGTCCTTTCTTTAAAATAATCACACGGCCAAACTTCTTACACACTACCTTTAATACAATAGAAACATAAAGAATAACTAAAATACTCTTTAAAGTGCACAATTATGTGCGCGCATATATGTATAAAAAAGTGATAATGTATTTGCTTAAGTGTTTCTCAATTAGGGTAGTGGAAAAAGAATAAACCGAAGATTGTACCCGTAGAGTGGTAAGGATAAAGGATTCGGCAAAGATACACAAAAACACGAGCCTCGGATACCGTTTTTCTTCGAGGTTCTATTTTTCGGGTACAATTCCCTCTCTCTCTCTCTATATATATATATATGTATTTTATGTTATCAATCATGATTATATAAAGTAGTCTAGATGAAAGCCAGCTACTTTATGTTCTAGACGCAATTTTTCTCTTCTTTTTTTTTTTAAAAAAAAAGAAAAAGGCAAGGGGTTTTCAGATACTTTGACGAACAAATGATAGCAGAATGTCCTCATCACAAAAGAAAATACCCGGTTCCCGAATTATAAAAAAAAATAAAAAGGAAAATGCAAGCCAAAGCCCGAGTTTCAGCTAAATTGGCTTCATTTCTAGCATCTTAATAGGTCAATACAAATACCAATACTGATACAGTTTCACCAATACATTTTGTTATATTGGCTTCATTTACTTGCAAAAGCCAATTTAGTTACTTTATAGATGCCTATATCGTAGCTATATTCATATATTCTTGATAGTTATTGACCATCGATTATTATTGATAGAGTTACCTATTGGATATTACAAAAGTCTACGAGAAAAAAGAACTAATAAACCAATCAGAATAAAGTAAAGTAAAGTAAAGAATCTACTACTAAATTCTTTATCATTCGACTTTCTTTTTTTTTAAAGAAAAGAGAAAAAGATTTTAAAGATTTATCAGCTAAAGTGATTATGTTTTCTATTTTTTTTTATTAATTCATTTGTTTTATGCCCTATAGACAACGGCAAAAATAAAGTAAAAGAGGACCAGTATTATTAGCGATACAGCGCACAGCACACAGACACAAACATATATTTTTATATATATATATACTGGAATATCAGACGCGTCTGTGCCTTTTGATTTGATAAAAGAATGAATTGATCGAATCATAATATAATATAGTATCTTATTCATTCAAAGATTGCCTGGTAACTTGATAGCCTTAAATTTATTAGTCATGTTTACTTATCTTTATATTCTTTTCTTTTATTTGAAAAAGTACGCGTAGAATATATTCATATATTCGTATAGATTACTATAAAACATTTTGCATTTTCATTAGTCATTTAGTTAGCCAGACAGTTAACCACACTCACACAAAAAGAGCAAATAAAGAAAACCGGAGTCCAACCCTACATATAGGGAACCAGTCGGCAGGACCCCGCACTGTAGAAATTGATTCAAAGTAATAATTAGGTACAAGCCAACACAACACAGCACATCATATATTACCTTATATTTGTGTGTATACATATTCTTGGCACCTGTAAAATCAGAGAGAATATTTCTCTTTCCCGAGTCCAGATACATACATATATATATATATGTATATACATAAATTTATGTAAGAACAAAGAGTGATAATGGTATATACGGTGGTAGAGTCCGACCTGACCGAGAATAATTACTGTTACTGTGGGACAACCTAGGCAGACTGCACATGTACTACTCAAAAAAAAAAAGAAAGAAAGAAAGAAAGAAACGAATGTAATGTAATGGTCTTAATGGCATATTAGAGTAATTACATTCTGAATTATCCAAAGCCCAAAAATTAAATAATAAATTAAAAAATTAAAGATATTTCTGTAATTTGCATCCTTATTTTTTATTTTTTTTTTAAAATCGCAGAATAATTGTAATAATAATAATAAAAAAAAACAAATTACCTAAATATTTAAAGGTGTGATTTATATATAGAGCATATCTTATAAAATAGAGTCTTGATCTTAAAAAAAAAAGCAAAACAAAACAATAATTATGTACTTGCTCGGTAAGTCTCATTGTGAATTCTTTCCACTGAGAAAAAAAAAAAGAAACCCCACTTTCACACACAAATGATAGTAATCTCATTTTCCAGAAAGCCGGCTAAAATTTGTGACACACATTTTATGTACAACGTGGCAAGAGGAAAAGATAGAGAGAGAAAGAAGGATTTTAACCGCAAGTTTTTATTTTATATGTGTATAAACATACGTACAGGCTTCTTTAAAAATCGATGGCCAATAAAACATGAAGCTCCCACACACACATACATATATAAAGAGAGAAACAATACTGTATATCACATCAAAATAAAACAAAAAAATAAATATAAATAAAAATCAAAGAAAAATGAGAGACAGGATTGGTCTAAATTGATTCAAATGTTAGTTACACAGGTGGCTAATATACGTGTGTACGTGTGTATGTGTTTGAAATTTATAATGTCTTACCATTGATGCCTATGGAGATCTTTTAGCAGAGCTTTAGTTAGCTAAATAGTTATCTTGCTTATTATTGTAATGAACAATTTCAATATTATTATTATTTTGTCCTTTGTTTATTTCCCACCCTTTTAATGTATAGTTATTGTGAGTTCTATGCAAAATATTTAAAGCTTAAAAGCTTACAAGTATACAAGTATATAAATTATTTAGATATGTAACCATTAGATAGTCAATTTATTAGATTTCAATGATAAGTAGTAATCTGACCACCCATTGAGTTTCCTCTGAAGGGATTCAATATTTTTTTTTTAAAAAAATAAATAAACTTAAATGGGTTACTTATTAAGCTGGCGTGTGTTTGGTTTTGTGTCTGGTTGAGTTGGAATAAGCTAAATTGATTGCAGATAATTTGGCTCACAAATAGTGGCGCCCTTGAGGTATGGTCACTCCATACAAGCTTAGACACACAAACATTCGTATATATGAATAATAATAATATTAAAGCCTATACTTAATTTCGAATTTACTACCAGAAAAAAAAAAGAAAAAAAAAAACCAGATGTTACTCACTTTGATAAAGATGAGGCTGGTAAGCCAAGATCAATAAAATTACTATATATATATTTAATTATTTAATTATTTAATTATTTAATTATTTAACAATGAATATATTATATAGACATATATAATAGTGATAACAGTGATAATGATGGTGGTAAGAATCAGACCAAATTCGAGACACCCTTGTGTCTGTGAACGAGGCGCACTTTATACGGAGTTGGTGCAAATGTGGCTGCGCGATTATCTTTTGGAGTGTAATCATTGAGCAATTCGTCTGTTTCGCGCTCTATCCGAAAACATGCCAGGATACCAGCTGCCACAGTAAACAAAGTCCGTTCAGCCAAGTGAATCCCAACACAGGCTCTTCTGCCGGCCGAGAACCCAATGTGTGGCCGGCCTTCGACCGATTGACTCGAAAAGAGTTTCTTTTCATTATCCAGCACATAGTCCATGTGACGGTCAGGAAGGAACTTTTTGGCATCAGGGTATTTGCTTTCCTCGAGGTGAATGGCATGTACGTTGATTACCACGGTTGTGCCTTCGGGAATGAATGATCCATTGTACACGTCATCTTTACTGGTCGAGTGAGGTACAGAAATAGGCGCAGGAGAACGAATACGGAGTGTCTCGTGAATGATACATTGGATAAATGGCAATTTGTGTTCTGTATTGTTTGTTATTGTCAGTACACATGTGGCAAAAGTCTATATCGAGACAACAGAAAAAAAACCCCCTTTTCCAACCACTTGTCCATACACTCACCATCTTCAGCAGTTGGAAGACGGTCCAAACCAACGTTCTGTTCAATCTCTGCAAAAGCTCTGTCTTGAAACTCAGGATTATTAGCCAGGAGTACCAGCATCCACTCCAATGTAGAGGTTATTGTCTCTGATCCTATTGAAACGAAAATAATCCAGATTAATAACATATAGAAAATAATAATAATAATAACCAACAAGAAACTTACCAGCGCCAACAAACAGAGCAATAAAGTACATACACTGGATATCTGTCAAGACATCCATGGCAAGAATCTCCTTCATAAAACAATCCTTGACCTTGCTAGGATCCTTTTTGAGCCTGGCCTTGAATTCTCTCAGCAGATCTCCATAAAAGTCAAGGATTTCTTGGCGAAGGTCCTGGAACTTCTTTATATGGTTGGGCAGAATATACTTGAGGATAGGAAAGAACTCGACCAGCTGCTCGCTAGGGCCAAGCAGAGTCGCAGACCGCTCGGTAATCGAGAAAACCTCGTGGAGCTTAGGATCACCTGGCTCAAATGAGCACAGATCCGCAAATGCAATGGTCAGGATATTGGTCATCGCAAAGTGTTCAATGTATTTTGTGAGTGAGATGGCCTTTGTATCATCGATCGCACGAGAGATGTTTCCTAGCAAAACCTTTCGTCGATCGTTCAATATAGGCTGATAAAGATCAATTTTCTTCAAGATTAGACCAGAGTGAGCTAAAGATTAATTTAAGATTATTAAAATGAGGAGTTAGATAAGAGGGTGTGTTGTAAAGCAAACGGTCAAGTCAAGTCAAGCCAAGCCAAGCCAAAACTAAAGGCAACGAATAATAATAATATATAGAATTATATTTACCAATACGTCTAAGATTTCGCCACTGTTTTCCATAAGGAAAGAATGCAAATCCACCACCCTTGTCGACTATAAAAAAAACACACACACACATATATATATACTTTAGAATCATACTAGTAATATTAAAACAAACAAGCAAACAAAGGAAAACAAATAACAAACAAATAGAAAATAATCATTACTACGAAATGTAGCAATGTCAATTCCAAGACTAATTCATTTGATAGCTAGACTGGTGTACACGGGTTTCAATTTACCTCCATTCATGAGAGTGTTGACCATTATATCGGGAAGATCTCTAGATGAGTATATGCTTCCTCGATCGACAATAAGATCTTTTACGGCGGCGGCAGAGTTGAGAATAACCCACCGTTTTCTGCCAAGGTAGACAGTGTAGACAGGACCAACGATAAAACTCCATTGACGAAACAATTCGGGAAGGTAGTCTGGCTTCACGAAGAATAGGAGATGGCCTAGGATTGGTAGACGGTTAGGGGCACTCGGAGGCAGGTTCTGGGTGGCAGTGTCTCGAGGCTTTCCGGGGTTGACCAGGTAAAGAATGGTACCCAGAGCAACGGCAGAGACAATGGTGCCAAAGAGTGACAGTTTGGTAGTTGCCCACGGAAAACTCGAATGTAGATAAAGAGACTCCATGATGTGATTCTGGCCATGAATTGTATTTTCAAAGGGTTTTTGTAGAAAAAGTATCTTTTTGTTCGCTGTAAAAGGGATGTCTTTGCTCTTGTGCTTGCATAAGTATCACACATCTTCAACCTCCCTGAATCTTGTCTTACATACAAACCAAAAAGACAAAACAAAGAAGTGGCTATAGGTAATGCAGGGAAAATCACTTTTCTTTTCTTTTCTTGTGTGTGTGTGTGTATTCTATTGAGTTTGATTCCACTTGCCATATTCCTTTACCCTTCCCCCCCTTTCTTTTCATTCATTTCATTTCATTCATTAATTCATTCTTTAATTCATTCATTCATTATCTGTATTTCCGCATTCCATTTTATTTTCTTATATTCTCATCCCTCCTCCACCCTTTCCCTTCTAACTCTCCCCTTCCTCTCTTCTTATTTCTGGTTCCCTCTATACTTCCCCTTGATTCTTATATTATTGACTATTGCATTGCCTCTGATATTATATATTCTCTATTTCTCTCTCTCTATATATTTTCTTAAAGCTCCATACATATAAGTATGTATGTATATATTTAAGTATGTATGTATATGTACCTGATGTTTGTCATTTGGTCTGCTTATAGGCTTTATATCGACACACATACAAATACATACACTTTACAAAACAAAAGAGAGAGAGAAAAAAAATCGCTGCACTGAAAAGACATGCCTATTGCATATTGTATGTGATACCTAATCTTATAATTATGTACATTTTGTCTAAAACATGTTAGACCAAATAATAATAATAATAATAAAAAGAAATAGAGACACTCTCGATCTATTTTGTTTGTACATGAATATATCATATTCTTCTCTCTCTCTTTCTTCCTTTCATTTCTGCTCCCCTTTTATATATAATCTTCAAAGACGAGTTGATACTCTGGGACTGCTAATTGTCACAGTGTTTATTGAATGTGTTTGTATGTGGTTAATGTGAATTTGAATATGTGAATAGGTGAGTGAATAAGTGAATGTATTTATATTATAATTTATATTATAATATATATATATACACATTTTTCCAAGGCAGTTTTCTGTTGACAGATTTGAAATAATAGTAAGCCTTGGTATACAATTTTAATCTTCTTTTATTATTATTATTATTATTTATTATAATAAACAAACAAGAAAACAAATAAAAATATGGCAACCTCACCTGCAAAATACACGTTTCCAAAGATCTTTAAAAGATTGGTCAATCAAAAGGATAACAAGATAAGACATTTTATTGAACTTCGGGAGTCAAGAGCCTACCGACAGCAAAAGGGCAATGTACTAGTTCAGGGTCTAAAGACGATCAATGAGCTTAAGAATGAAGGCTTTAGTTTTGAATCACTTGCTGTAACAGCCACCAAGGATCCTTACACAGAGTCAGACATCAAGTACCCCGCACTTCAGGCAATACAGAATCCGGATGCATTTAGAGCCAATAATCTGTACCTTGTGGATGTTGATTTGACCCGACGTATTCTTGGCACTGCTTCACGGCCTGGGCGACATGAGCTGTTTGCGGAAGTAAAGATTCCAGATCAGCCACTGCCAAGCAAAGAGAATATTGATCGGCTGTTGGTGTTTGATCATGTCAATGATCCTGGGAATCTTGGTACCTTGGTCAGGACAGCAAAGGGGCTTGGGTGGTCTGCAGGAGTGACTACGACTGGTACGTGCGACATGTATAACGACAAGACGATCCGATCCTCAAGAGCGTTGTCGTTGAGATGGCCGTTTAAGCTGGTCGATATAAAGGAGTTGGTGAGCTTCTTAAGGTCGTATGACATGACGCCTGTGGTAGCAGATATGATGCCTGAGGTTGGATCCGAAGCATCAGGAGATTTGTGGTCTCCGGTAGAGGGAGGGATTTCGAGCAAACAGAGCAGAACAACAAAAGCGAACCCTACGGGCAATGTGGGGTTGGGATCAGGCTTGTGGTTCTGGAATTTCCGGGGCAAGACTCAAGAGGTACCCAAGCGAGTGGCCCTAATCCTGAGTTCTGAACACAAAGGAGTTCAGGGGCTGGATGACGAGTTGCGGGTTTCGATACCTATGGCTGGAGGAGTGGAGTCACTTAATGTTGCGAGTGCAGGTAGCATGTTGATGTATGAATTCAATCGATTGCTGGCTGTCACAGACAAAAGAC
The DNA here is from genome assembly GCF_001638985.1 of Phycomyces blakesleeanus NRRL 1555(-). Taxonomy (NCBI): domain Eukaryota; kingdom Fungi; phylum Mucoromycota; class Mucoromycetes; order Mucorales; family Phycomycetaceae; genus Phycomyces; species Phycomyces blakesleeanus. The sequence continues at coordinate 2,916,425 of NW_017265135.1, read as the reverse complement.
AATAAGGTGTAACGGGATTGACCGCGGCATGCCTGCTTTTCTTTTTCTTTTATTTTATTTTATTTTAATTTATTTATATTATATTTTTAAAACTATTACATCTTACACACATAAAATAACTTTAGGCTAAATATAGAACAGCCACACACACACACACACAATCAAAAAAAAAAAAAAAAAAACCCAGGGCCAGAAAATATCTATAAATAAGTAGAATAAATTTATCGCGCGGCCTTCATCGCTCCTCCCTTTTTCTTCCTCTTCAATTTTTGGTTTGCTGGCTCTATTTTATAATTAGTAACGCAAGCCAAATAATAATAATAATAATAATAATAACAATTATATATATAAATTATACATTATACATAAAAATCAACCAATCAATCAATCAATCAATCAATCAATAAATAAATAAAAAAAATTCTTATTAATATTTAATATACAAGCAAAACACAACAACACCAACAACACCAACAACACACACACACGCACGCACGCACACACGCACGCACACACGCACACACGCACGCACGCACGTATATATATATATATATATATATATATATAAAAGGAAGAAAGTAATAAAAAGGTAAAACAGAAAGTCAATAGCACTAACAATAACAAGTATATAAAATTATAATTATTAAATATTAAATATTAAATATTAAATATTAAATATTAAATATTAAATATTTAATGTATTTATAAATACATATATAAATATAAATATAAATATAAATATAAATATAAATATAAATATAAATATAAATATAAATATAAATATAAATATAAATATCTATATTTATTTATTTATATTATATTATATATGTATTACATATATATATATATATGTATATAAATTATACTTGATAATATGAACAAAAGAGAGAAAGAGACAAATTAGTTTGGTCATTGAATTACCATTGTCAATCTTCATTACTTGATCTGTTCAAACCAACTAGAGAAAATACATAAAATAATAATAATAGTGATCATTTATATTCTATTAATTTATATTATAAAAAACCTATAATTTATTTTTCAATTATTAATTTTAAAAGTCTTTACTCTTCTTCTTCTTTTAATACTTCTTTTAATATTCATTATAAAACATCCTACAGATACAAAGCTAAACTCTACATATAATGGGACGCAAGAAGATTAAAATTCAGCCTATTCAAGATGATCGCAATCGACAGGTATAAAAATATACTTTAGGATCCCCCCTTCACAAAAACTATATAAGATATAAATCTCTACCTTGTTTAAATATAGAAACATTCTTCTAATGATTATTATTAACCACCTTTTTTATTTTTATATATTTTTAGGTTACGTTCCTGAAACGCAAATATGGTCTCATGAAAAAGGCCTACGAGCTCAGCGTTCTTTGCAACTGTGAAATCGCGTTGATCGTCTTTAACAATACAAACAATAAGCTTGTCCACTATGCCAGTACAGACATTGACAAAGTCCTGATGAGATACACAGAGGTTAGATCAAATCAGATCAGATCAGATCATATTAACTAACTTGTCTATAGTATGAAGACCCATTTGAAAGCAAGCGAAACGAAGACGTTAGTACACAAACAAAACAAAAACAAAAGAGATATATCATTACAAACCCATTGACAATCTATCTCTACCTTTAGTTTGAAAATAGTCTCAGCAAGCACAAAGGTGACGACGATGACAACTCTGATCTTGAGTCCGACGGCGAAAGACCACCCAATGCCTCTCCGTTCTCCCAAGCAAGCATTCTCTCAAGTACACAGTCCCAATACCACCAGGCTCAAAGACAAGCACAGGTTCAAGTACAACAACAACAACAACAAGCTCAACAACAAGCTCAACAACAAGCTCAACAGCAAGCTCAACAGCAAGCTCAACAGCAACAACAACAACACATACAACTACAGCAACAACAGAGGCACAATTCACCTGCTATGGTAGCTACAACCCAACCTACTGGAATGTCCTATTCTCCTATGCCTCAAAGACCTGGACACCCAATATCTACAATGAATCAATCTTATGATATGTATAATGGTGCCTATCCCATGTACAATATATCTGTAAGTTTCTTTATCTTTTTGTCTATCCTTTTAAAAATAATAATCATTATAAAATGTAATGCGATCACGTACACTGTACTTATATATATCTTTGAATTATAGTCTATGCCTCCTACTACTACAATGTCTCATCCTTCAATGGGATACACCCCACGTCCTATGGTCTATGCCCAACCTATGATTATTAATCACTCAAATGCGTCTTATCCATCTCCTCCCCTTCCACAGCCACAACAACAACAACAGCAGCAGCCACAACAAGCACAACCACAGCAGCAGCAACATCAACAACATACTCAGACACACCCGCAAGTACACCCTCCAATGTATGTTATTCAACCAAACCAACAAAAACAAGATGGCTCCGCGGGACAGTCTATGTTGCCCATGGCCCCAAATTCTGCTGTGTATCCCACCGAGGTCGACAGTCCAGCCACAACTCCAGGAGGTGGCGAAAAGAGACCCAAACTAAGAGTCCAAATCCCAGAATCAGCCGAAGATGCAGCAGGCCGTAAACCAACCGAACATAATACTAATCCTAATAATAATAACAACAACAACAACAATAATAATAATAATCAGCATCAGCATCATCAACAGCAACAAAGTCATCATCAATCACACATCCAACAGCAATCAAACATGCCTACACGCCTCGCTACACATTCCCAAGTAAGATTTTATAGTATAGTTATAGTTATAGTTATAATTATAATTATATATATATATATATATATCTTATCAATCTCTTGATTTTAGGTACCTCCAACATCATCAGCACGCGGTCTTCCATCCGCAGTTCCCTCCCAATTTGCTCAAAACTTGCCTTCACCATCGACTTTCTATCCGGAATTTTACCAGCAAAATGAATTGCCTAGCCCACTCAATTTCTCAGCCACGCCTACTGCCAACCCAGGTACCTTTAATTGGCCTCCAATCTCGCGCGATTATCGACCTTCACCCCTCGTCAAAGTAGAAACGTAAGACCAAAAAAGAACAAGAGAAAGAAGAGAAATAGTACATTAAATATTATATATATATATAAATAAATGTACCATATCCTTTTTAGATCTTCTGCTTCACAAAAACGTCACGACAGCCAGTCTCACAATGAAGATCCTTCCAAACGTATCAAACTTGAAGCTGCCTAAAACTATATATACATATATATAAAAAGATTAGTTACTACTATTACTACAAGAAGAATAGTACCAAAAAAAAAGTATATAAAAAAAAGCAATACAAAACAAAACACCCATATAACAAATACGCACATACAAGACCCTTCACGCACACAGAGAGAATACACTCACACCCACACCCACACTTTACACATACACCACACCTACACGACATATATACATTACATACGGACATGGACCTTTCTCCTATTCACAAGGCTTTATTCTTTTTATTTTTATTCTATTATTCACTTTCTTTAAACAATATATATATATATATATAACATTAAAGTATACAGACGTACATACCTACAGAATGATAAATATATAAATATAAATATAAATACATATGTATATATCAAGGATACCCAATGACAACAACGAAAAGAATGCACACTGTAGAAATTGACAATGCAAAACAGCATTGCATTCAACTTGGGGTTTCTAAACATATTATACCTTCAAATCTTCCCTTACATTCTTATTATATATATATATATATCTCTCTTGTATCTTTATAGCCTTTTCTTTTCTTTATTTCTATTTTTAGCTGTCTTTATATTTTATTTTTATTCTCTCCCTCTCTCTTTATTTATTTATATATATATATATATATACGATCGTTTGCAATGTTTCAATCTCGAATCCGTATTGATGGAGTCGTACTTTCTTCACTGCTGAGTGAATGTGTCAATGGAACATCAGATCAAGTTAGTTTCCATCAAATTCACGTTTTATTATCAGGCACACAAATATATATGTACATGTATATATATCTCTGTGTGTTTAGGAAGGATTCCTTTTAGGTTCCAAGGTCATTACAACCAAACAAGTAATTGATGATCATTCAGATGTCTGCATTGAACAACTAGAGTCATTTATTGGTAAAATACATAAAATACATATATTTATTTATATGTAAAGAATGCTAATCGATAATAACCTTTTATGTATATTTGTGTTTGGTGTATAAAATGTATTATCTACATCCAAAAAAAAAAAACAGTTATTCATGGATACCACTTTTTGTCCCCTTATCTACCACGTCCTTATGATGCTTCTGGAAATGTGCTACCGAATGAACTCATGAACCAAATCAATTGCCTCCGAAACGAAGAAGACATCCTGGGATACTTTAGGTATCGATCCGGCACTGCTGTCACGCCTTCCGTGAGAGAGGATCTGCTGGCCAGCAGTCTGTCAAGAAGCATCAAAGACTTTGCCTGCTTTGCAATCCTAACTGAATCCAAAAAACCTCTTGTTTATGGAAACAGTTTTGGATTCTGGGAAATCGATCCATCCCAGCAGCCATACTCTAAACCCCAAAGGTTACCTGTAGACATTGTCAATAGATCCAATCCAAACCAACTCGAATACCAAACATTTCTTTCAAGTGCTTCCCACATCGTTCATGGGTAAGTCAATCGTTACCTATACATAAGAAAGAGTTGCTTTGCCATCAATTCTTCTCCTCTCCTTGTACCCTACATAATTATAATCATAATCATAATCATAATGCAATCTTATTGTCTTGTTCCTATTCTTTTGCTTGAATACACTCACACACACATACACACACATATACATATACATATACATACACATACATATATGTATATAGAACACCTAGTATGCAAGATGCAATCAGAAACTCCCTTGGTTCAAATGGTTTACTAAACCAGTATAATCTTCTTTATAATTCTGCTCTGAATGACATGAAGGTTAGTTTTACTACAAACTTTAATACTATATGTATATATTATTATATTTTTATAATATAATATAATATAATATAATATAATATAATATAATATAATATAATATAATGTGATTTAATGATTGTATGCACACACATCTTGTAGAATGCTGCTCATGAGTTGGAGGCTAAAGAGGTGGAATTGGCTAGCTTGAGATATGAACTTAATATGTACAGAGAACAATAAGATCCAATTAACCAATAATACAATCTAAAATAAAATAAAATAAAGAAATGAAAATTCCCTAAATTATATGCAATATATATATATATATATATATATGTTATATATTATTTTTTTGTTGTTATTCTTTATTATTATGTTATTTATATCGTTACTGTTGTTTTCTTTTGTTTCTGTATGATAAAGATCTAAATTTAGTCTTCATCCCAATGACCCTGGTTCTTAGGGGGCTTAGGGCCACCTGCAGGCTTGGACATGATGATCTAAAGAAGTATACATTGTATTAATACACGCACATTGTATCCATATAGAGTTGCACTGATTTCTTAAAAGAAAAGTTACACCCCACAACAAAGAGAAATCATAACAATAATTCTTAATCATGCATTTCTTTCTTTTTCTTTTACCTGATCTACTCTGAGAACTGTTATCGCTGTGTCAGAAGCCAACTTCAATGCAAGCTGTTTGCCAGCAACTGTGTCGTAAATACCGGCCTTGGTAGCATCCAATGTACCGTCGTTCTCATTCTAACAAAACATCATATCAATATTCAATCTTATTTTACTTACAACAATACTATAAAAAAAGAAAAAAAAAAGAATGTACAATGCATTATGCACATATCTATTTGTCTTACCTCAACATCAACGCCAATGCTGTTACCCTTGTCACCTTCCTGGTAATGTGCAGCATAGAGTCTAGACAAAACTGCGACAGCATCCATGCCTGCATTCTCACACAAAGTGCGAGGAACAACCTCAAGAGCCTCGGCAAACTTCTTGATAGCATGCTGGTTGAGACCCGGGGTCTTTGCAGCAACGTTCTGAAGACGCTTGTTCAACTCCATCTCAACAGCACCAGCACCAGCCAACAGACGGCCGTCACGAGCACAAGCCTTGATGATGTTCACACCGTCGTCAATAGCACGCTCAATGTCGTCCATGTGGTTCTGAGTGGCACCACGGATAACAATGGTGGCTGTGCGAGACACCTCGGACTGCTCCTGACGGAAGACAGTTACACGGTCACTACCAATCTCAACGGTCTCCACAATATCACAGTAACCCATCTCCTCGGGCATGGGGGCACCCAAGCGAGCAAGGGCAGTGGCACCAACAACGCGGCACAAACGGCGGATGTCAAACTTGGAAAGGACCTTGATGGCCATAATGTTGAAACGGTTCAAGTAGTGAAGGGCGAGCTCTCCGATACCGTTGCCAGTAACAACAACATTCACACCAGCATCAGACAATTCTTTAAAGATCTATATATGTATAATTATAATAATCACAGCCAAAATTACAGAAATAATACGTCAGTATGCGTATAAATTAAGCACACGTCTCTTTTTTTCTTTTTTCTTTTTTTCTTTACCTTTTCAATGTGCTTCTCCTCATCCTTGCTAAAGTCGAGCATCTCCTTGGCATTATGGATCAGAACAGTACCCTTGGTCTCGGTCTGGGTGATGTCGAGAGGGCAGGTAAAGACAGCAACCTTGGCCTTCTTGACATTCTGGATGGTACCTAGTATGTCACAAGCACAATTTGATGCAAAACATTCAATACAATTGAACGTCTCAATACACCAACACATAACACACTACACCGTGATATATTACCTTCCGGTTCACGACCAAAGACCATACCGCGAACGACACGAGACTCGTAAATGCTAGAACCCATAACCTTGACAACACGAATGTTGTCAACGTTAAAGTCTCTTTGGTTCTTGGGCATAATGCTCAAGGCAGCCTCGGTGACAAGGCCAGACAAGAGCTCTTCGTGACCGTATTGCTTGGAAGCAATGGCGGCCTTGGTGATCTTCAAAAGGTTTTCCTTGTTAGAAAGAGTTTCGATCTTGTCAACGGAAAGTTCTATAAAGAATAGCAATCATAAATCAAAAAACCAAATCTTATAAATATACATTGTAGACACCTCTCTCTTTTTCTCTTTTTCTTTCTTTCTTTATTCTCTACTTTAACCTTCATTCTTCACTCTTCACTCTTATTTAAAGCCAATTTATTTATTTGAAGTATATATATATACACTCAAGTATATAAAATTGTATTAGAAAAAAAAAGTTCCTTTCTTACCTTCAATAATAGCCAAAGCACGGTCTCTAGCCAATTCAAATCCTTGAACAATTTCGGAGGGATGAAGACCTAATCTCAAGAGATGCTCAGCCTTTTGCAAAAGAGCACCGGCCAAGACAATGACAAAGTTGGTGTTGTCGCCAATCTCTGATTCCTGCTGCTGGGAAGCCATGACCAAAAGTTTGGCGGCAGGATGGACAACATCCAATTCACGGATGATGGTTGCGGCATCATTGGTCACGAAAAGTTTCTCCAGATGGTTGATGATCATCTTGTTGCGACCTTTATATGTATTAAAATCAATCAATCTGATCAAGTGCTTTTTCATCTTTCTCATCTTTTCTTCTTATTTTTCCCCATCTTTCTTTTTTTTTAAAAAATAAAATATAAAAAAAAAACACGAAAGAGACTCACCATTAGGTCCCATTGATGTACGGACGACTTCGGAAAGCTCATGAGTAGCCTCGATGTTGCGCATCACTGCTTCATCAACACCTTGCTGGAACTAAAAAGAAAGAAAAAAAAGATTGACCCAACATCCGAAAAAAATAGAATAGAATAGAAAGTACAAATACAAATACAAATGATGAGCGATCATCTATCATCTATAATACACTATTGATGGCTTCTTCCTCTTCTTCTTCTCTTTTTCTCTCTCTCTTATATTACCTTGTAGCCCTCCTTGAAGAGTTGGGGCAAAGTGCTCTTTGGTACACGCAAAGCCATCTTGATTGACACGCGTTGAAATTTTTTTTATAAAAAAAAAGTCTAACAAGAGGGGGAGTTGTACCTTCTCTGGCTTTCCGTCGTCTACTGTCAAAATGTCAATGAGCTCAGTTGGCACCCCGACACGCGCGTCATCACCACGTTCTCTCTATTCTTGCTTTGTATCTCTCTCTTATATATATATATATATATGCATGTATGTATGTATGTATGTATGTATGTATGTATGTATAAGATAAATATGATAAGCAAGTCATTATATATATATGTTTTCTAAGAATATTATATACACACACATAATATAAGAAGTGGAAATATTTTCATTTGGCTCTATGTATGTGAATATATGTATTATTTTTTGTCGTCGTTGTATTATTTTATATAAATTTGTAGAAATAATAATTATTATAATAATAATTGAGGGGATTCAAGACATTTTATTTATTTATTTATTTATTTATTTATATTTTAATTTATTTTAATTTATTGCCATTCGTCGTCATCGTCATCATGGTGAGTTGGTGCTGGTTGCTGTCTTCTAGCACGAATCTATAAGTAAAAAAAAATGATATTAGTATCATTGTTACTTTATCAAACAAAAATATGATAAATGGAGAGATTGTCCAATATACCACGGATAACTTACCGCATCTGCCAACGAGGCAGCTGCATTGGGTGGTGCCGCTGAGCCGGGCCTTGGTGGTGCACGTGGAGTACTGGCCACTCCGCCAGGGCGAGAGGGCACGGATGGCTTTCCTCCAGCACTTGGCTTTGCAGGGATCATTGGTTTAGGAGCTGGAGCTGGAGGTGCTCTTCTTGCGGCAGGTACAGGTGCACCGCCAATGTTACTGACCGGGCGAGGAGCAGGCGTGGGAGAAGGAGATCCATGAGCAGCAGCAGCCTTTCTGGCCTCCAATTCTGCTTTCCAAGGTGGCAAACTAGATCCCCCTCCCCCTCCTCCTCCGTTACTCGAAGATTGTTGAGGAATACCTTGAGGAACTCGGATCGATGGGTTAGCACGTCCTAAGCCTAAACCATTGGGCATAATTGCCGAAGCAACAGATGCTACACTTGGTTGAGAGCTGGCCGCTGGTGGAGGAGGAGCACGTCTGGCAACTGGGGGAGGTGGTGGAGGAGAGCTGCGAGGAGGTGTGTATTCCTCAAGATAATTGCTGGGAACCCAACCTTCCTTACCGTCCTTTCTTGCCAACCACCAGCCATTTTCATCCTTTTCGACAATTTCTAGCAAGTCTTCTTTTTCAAACGCAATCTCGCCTTCTTCTTGAGACTTGAATGGATATATTGCCTTGAACAAGGGAACTCCGGGAGCGGGTTGTGGTGGTGATGGTGCTGCTGGAGCTGGAACTGGAACTGGAGCTGGAGCTGGAGGTGCAGCACGTGCTCTTGATGCCTGTGAACCAGCCATTGGAGATGCCATAGTAGTATGTTGAGCCATTGGTGCAGCTGCTGGTGCAGCAACCTGAGATGGCGTGGGGCGAGGAGCAGAAGTGCGTCCGGCAGCGGGATTTCTTGGTCCTGGTGCTTTGCGGGGAGCAGATTGCTTGACAGGTCTAGGCTTGACAGGGCAAGATGGGAATGGCTGGCTGTTGGCGGGCTCACCAGTGGGTACATGTACAACGTGACTCTTGTAGACATCATCGTGCTTGATTTTCTCATCCTTGACAAACTTCATTGTCACGGACTTGCCACCCTTCTTGGCATATTGAATCTGAGGATTAACGTTAACCTTGATCCGGCCGTTGGTTTGCTGTAACATGTGGGTGAGCAACTCCGTCTTGAAGTAGCACGACAGAATTGAATCACCATCAGGCGAGTTGTCGAGATGCAAGACGACCCAGTCATCGCGCATACTCGAGACACTAGCAGAATTGATCACACTCAGTGAGATCGCCTTTTCGTCTGTCATCTGAACCATTTTTCCATTCTTTGTTGCCACGACGATGTGCAGACTTTGGTTGGTAAGTACAAATGTACGTGGGCTTGGTACGCTAGAACGCATTGGGCGAGGCACCAGTGTATTTCCTCTCATACTAAACACCACTTCCTCTCCACCTATTCAAAGCCGCGTATCTTTAATTAACTTATCCGTCCGTGAAACATACTATAATATGTGTACCGCCCCCTCTACTTACTTCTGAATGTGATGGCATTACGGACCATGGTAGAGAAACCAGAACCATTCTTAATATCCAGATAGTCTCCTGTGAATCGACGCATACTCAACAGTGAGAATCTACGACGTTCCTTGCGGCCTCCCAAGATCTGGTTTCCATAATCACGCATCTGGAGGTATCCAATGTTGTATTTGTTTTGACGCCAGAAACGTTGAATCTTGCGTGCGCACTCGTGCTTGTAACGCACATGAGCGCGCCAAGCACGTTGAATACGTGTTGCCATGTTGTGCCAATACTTGTCACGTAAATTCTCCAAAGCAAATATCTGTGTTTACACATACATAGTGCTTATTAGGTTTCTAAAATTCAAATACAGCAGCGATTCCTTTTTTTTTTTTTTGAAAAAAAGAAAGGAAAACTTACAGTCTCTGGGTGACGAATAAACACCTTGGAGGTACCCATCTGCCATTCATCAGCAGGTATATTGTTGTGCCTGAGGATTTCATTTGCACCAGTGACAGAGTCTCCGTTCCAGATGTTTTCACCGGCATAGCCAGTCTTTGGACAAAGCAAATAGAAGCGCTCAACAAACTTTTCAAATGTCTACAAACCAAATACACACGTTTATCGTTGTAACTTTTTAAAGATAAACAGAAACTATTCCTTTTATAATCACAAAATCTCAAGACTATTTGGAACAGCCCTCTTTATCCAACCCTGCTTCACAACTTGACAACTTACGGTTCTGTAGGCAAATCCTGCACGACGCACACGGATATTCTCACACAATCCAAGATATTGAACCTGATGAAGTACGCGCTTCTGATCATACTCTGTCGAGCTTCTGTTGTCGTTGGGCTTAATGGTACGAATATAACTGGGGTGGCACTGCATCAGTTTTGAAACAAGAGCATTGCAAGAAGCCTTGATCTTGTCACCAGCAGTAGGAGGTCTCTTTTTAGAGTTTGGATCGATTCGTTCAGGGAATAGGGTGTGTGAGATGAATTGGTTGGTCGAAGAAGCGGCCAGATCCAACAGATCCTTCAACAACGAATCCTTGTTCTTGTCAGTCATGCCATCGATGTTGTAGAGTACTTCTCCTGCGTAGTGGCGAATAAGGAACTTGGATCCACGCGATTCAAAGTGAGCATTCGTTGACAGGAAGCCTAATCTTTGCACAAATGAATTGTCAGCAGCACCAGAGTCGGCGTGGGCAGTAGCACATGCGTCGTTGAGAGCTGCAAACACTCCTGGGGGGCGTTTTTCTTCGATAAGTTCGCACACAACCTTGTTGTTGAAGAACTTGATAGGAGTCCAGTGGATCTGCTCACGCACGTACTCCTCTTGTTCGGCTTTGAGAGTCAGTTCAATAAAGATTTGTTGAAGTTTCTCGTTTACGTAGTTGATACACAATTGTTCAAAGTTGTTGTCATCAAAGATCTCAAATCCGTAAATATCCAATACACCGATCATGTATTGAGCCACACCACGAGCTTCCAGCGATTTGTTTACACGGGTAACGATCCACTCAAACAGGCGTTCGTAGATTGATTTAGCAAGTGCGTTACGTACAGAGTTGGCTTGGGTAACATTCAAAGGCACCTCATACACACTTCCTGTAAAATGATAATAAATATATATATATGTTAAACGATCCAATAATTATATATATATTATTTACCTCTTCTTCCACCACGTTGAGTTTCCATCACACGTTGAGTCAGTGCCTTTGACAATGCTTCTCCATCAACCTCCATTAGATATGCAATAAAGTTTGCCACTAAATAAAAAACAAAAGGGTAAAGGATGGTTTAAAATAATGCTTTTTTTATACAACAAATATTCCTTCAAGTTTTACCATCGCCATCAGAGATTGCAGCATTTCCATTATCGTCTTCTACAAATATGACATTTCCCAACCAAAGAATTATGGAAAGCATTTTGAAGATTTCGTCTTGTTCGGTCTTTTGTAAGCCAACTACTCCCATAGCTTTCTAAATGAGTCATAAACAAAGGGTCAGACCAAAATATCCAAGAGAAAGAGAGAGAGAAAGGAAGACGTATTGATATTTGTAGCATATGCAAATGTACATAGACTTACGATCGTTTCATTAAAATCAGTGACATCGTTTATATCGTCAACATCTAGACAGCCACTGCGACTGGTATATAAGAAACTCTCTGGGCCCTGAAGACCAAAGGTTTCTAAATACACAAAAACAAAAAGATCAGATATTTGCTATATTATACAAAATATGACTCCTTTCTTTTGCTATTTATTAATTTGTTTTACCTTGGTATTCTGGAGGTGCTGCTTTTGTAAGTTGGTAAAAGATGTGAAAGTTTCTTTCATTGTCAATTTGTCCCACCACACGATTCTGTTTAATTATCATCGTTTATTTGCACACACACATATATATTTAGTTAGATGAACTGTCGTGGTTTACAACAAGCAAATATACCTTTTCCAATAGATAATTTGTAATGACCGCACCAACAGGTTCGCCTTGGTCGTTGAATTGAATTTCTAGATATTTGCCCTGTTGACACACACACACACACACATACAAAGATATATAAATTTTGACTGACTCGCCACCTTAAATCACCATAACAATGTAACTTACGTGTCTACTTGAGTTGTTGTTGCGAAGAGTTTTTGCACAACCAAAACTCTCCAGTAAAGGGTTTGTGGCCAGCACCATGTCCTTGATTTCCTGGATAGATGAGCTTTTTCCTCCAGATACAGCTGCAATATATTGCATAATACGCTTTGCAGCTTCAGTTTTTCCGGCTCCTGATTCACCACTACAATGAAGTGGATTGAATTGGATTTAATTGAATTGAATTGGATTGAATGAGTCAGTCAATTTAATGAATAGAATGTATGATTTTGGTCAATAAAGGTATCTAATAAATCCTTGCCTGATAATGATACACTGATTCTCTTTGTAACTATTCATATGGTGGTATGATGCTTCAGCAATAGCAAACACATGCGGAGGCATCTAATATAAACAGCAGATGTTTAAAATCAACTCTATATTCCCCTCCTTCTCTGTTTCTTTCTTTCGCTCTCTGAATAATATCTCTTGGCATATTCGATGTCTATTATACAATACTTTTATTACTTTTATTCATTACCTCCAATAGGTTCTTGCCCTTGTAACTCTCTAATACGGTTTCGCTGTAAATACCCAAGTCTTTAAAGGGGTTGACACTAATGAGGACATGGCCAATATATGTCTTTTATATATATATTTGTGGATATGTTTTTTTTATTTTATTTTATTTTTAAAAAAAAATGGATGAATGAATGAATGAATGATGAGATGATAGATTCCAAATCAGTTTATATCTATCTATATACTTCTTTTTTTTCGCTTCTTCTGGAATTGTAAAGATTAAGTGCTTACGTAAATCTCTTGATTGAGCCATCTTTTCATCAAGTTCTCGTTGATGGCTTCATTGGTAATTTGGGACAACAATGTCATGTCGGATACACCAACTTGTTTCTTCTTGACACCTTCTTTCCAATCAGCCCTTGCGGGTCTGTTGGCCTTGATGACCTTTTTTTCGCCTTTCTTTCCAATGATTTTCTAGGAATGATGTCAGTATTTCTCGGTCGGTTGGTAGAGCTTTAGGATAATCAAAGATAAATAGAAAAGTTTAAAACCTTTGCCATTGGTATTCTTCCTTCTTTTTTTTTGTTGCTGTTACTTTGCGTATGTGTATTTAAATGACTGTAAATACAATGTATAAATGACAATAAAAAAAAAGACTCGAGTGTATGTATGTATATATGTATGTATGTGTGGTTGTATTTATGGTTTGGAGGATTCTAAGTGAGTTGAAAGAAGAGCCAGTTCTCGAGGCAAGAAAGAAAATCGTTGAATAAACACGGGATGTGAAATCGAGGTGAAGGCAAGTTTCCAAATGGAGGGTACCGAAGGAGTCAATGAGGTCATTCTCAAAACTTCAAATTGAGACGAGTTTAAATTTATTTCCTTTTTTTTGTGCTGTTAAATTTTTACTTTTATGTCTCAAAGTACCCTTCCATTGAAACAACTACATTTTGAAACCTTTAAGCAGATTTATGAGATATTAAGCAAAGAACATTTTTAATGTATATATATAGGCTTATATAAAGAGCGGCTGAGAATTATTGTCAGGCTTATTAGAAGATAAAAAAGAAACGTATTACTCTACATTGTAATCTGATATAATTTTATTAAATTAGATACCAGTGTACAATGTATATTACATTCATTCTTAACTTCAATCACCATATCATTTATCACAACTCTTGTAAATTTCTCAATGTGAGAAGGAGTATTGGGTTGAATGGGGTACCATTATATTCAAATTATCTTATGTTATTTCCCCTTTCTTCTTCTTTTCATAGTTCAGTCCATAGTAATGGGATGTCCGATTATCTGTCCAAGACAGTGAATTGAATCCTTTCACCTTCTTTATTATACTTTCATATAATATTTTCATATTATATATACTTCATAATATTTTTCTTCTATCTGCCTCTTAAAATTGTTACTTTCTTGGCTTCAAGTATTCTTATTATTTCTAGCAGGGGGACAATACATTTTTTTCTGCTCCACTTCTTTATGTAGCCATGCCTACGAGACATGCTTTTTTAAAATCAACCCAAGTCTTACGTTCAATACTAAAGCAACAAAGTATAAAGCAAAAACATTTTTTGTTGTCATCTTTTGCGAAAAAAAATATATAAATTTACCATTCTTTTTGAACTAGAAGTGGTCTACAAAAAAAATCTTGATTATTGATTTGTGTTTTCTTTATAATTAAAATCTCTTCAATACAATACATATATTACAATTAGTATTTAAAGGCTTGATGGCTATTGGTTTATTGATATTATATATACATAGGGTAATATTGCTAACAGAGTATCTTTTATGTATTTTATACTTCAAAATATGTGCAAGTTTATGGTCCATAACAAGAAGTATGTGACTAAGGATAAAGAGAAAATTCAAGTGCAAAATCATTAGTCCCTTGCTCAGATTATCAAGAAGCAAATAAGAAAACGAGACCCATTATATATATTTTTCTAAGGGGTTTATAGAGCAATTTAAAGAATATTTGCCAATATTAGCGTGAGATTACTCTCAATTTTGATTAAGAGAAATATGTCAATATAATATGACCACCACCTAGAATTATTCTACATGGTTTTTAACATATTCTTTTCTAATAAAAAATTAAGAGAAAAAATAGTACTCAAAAAGTGCTACTTTCATAAAATTTAATAGCAAATATCATTAAAAGTATTTATTCATGAGAGACTCTATGTATGAGTATATATTGAATATAATAGAGAATTCATATATTGATCATAATAGTAATGTTTAGTCTTGAATATATTCAAGCAAAGTATATTTTATATTAACTTTAACTTTACCAAGATAAAAGTAAACATAGAAAACCTTTGGTAAAGATCACTCACATAAAACCCGAAAATTTTGAATATGGAATATATCAAACAAAGTTTCTGGCTTATGTATCTTATCCTTGGAATAAAAAATCAAATGAGTGTACGTGCGTGCGTTTTTCTTTACAGCTTTAATTAAATTGAACAGCAAGAAGCACAAAATTAGAGGATATTAAACAAACAAGTTTTATCATTTGACTGGACTTTTAATGTTTTGTACAAAAAGAAAAGACCTGGAAAAGCTTAAAGGCAATATGCGTTAAAGAAGGCAAAGGTCACCAATGAATCACTTACTTATAGCTATCCCTAAAGAATACAAGACGAATACAACCTGTTCTTATCGCAGAAAAAACTAAGCATCTCTTTTAAAGCTATCGTGTCGTAACTAGCACATCCTACCATTATAAACTTGAAATTATTAACAGATAAATCCGTCTAAATGTTATATTTAAACTTTCTTTAAAAACTAGGTTTATTTTTTGTCCAGGTTGATTTTCGCTTTATCTCAAGATTATATTAAGCTCGTCTCAATCTTGACAGTTAACCACTCTATCTTTATTTCAATTTCACAACTTATCAAAATGCCCTGATATTTCAACGAAAATGTATGTCAAATTAATAAAAACACACGCACCCACATGCACATGCACATGCATATACATATACATATAGAATATCCATAAAATATAAAGTATCTACCATGACTTATCTTGTCTTGCCTTAACCTAATCGAAATATAATTAGCTATAAATCAAGTATATAACAATAGATAGTAGGTATTCAGTTCAAGACGACTATTCACACTTCTTTAGATATTTGACATTAAACGCACACTGAAAGAGTCTTTTTATGGTGTAAGTAGTCCAGCACGTGATTACTTTAAAAAAAATGACCCCATCCATTGAAAATTAAGGAATAAAAAAAAAGAAAGGTTTTTGACATCTACACATTACATTATAAATCATGGTACTTTTTTCTTCTTCTTTCTGCGATTCTTCAAGCAATGATTAGGACAAAAAGATCTATACCAGATCCTTTCATTCTCTCATGTTCCATTTTTATTATTATTGTTATTATTCTTTTTAAAAATTATATACATACAATTCAATTATTTAGATTCTTTTATGAAATACCAAGTAAGAATTAGCCTAACAATGTGCTCATTACACTGTAGGCAGATAGAGCACCCGAGTCAGCCAATAAAGCAGACAACAGAGAAAAGACACCCACTCTTTCTCAATCAGCACGATCAGGTCTCCAGGTAATCATATAAATCAAGTACATAAAGAATAATAACCTTTTGCTTGCTACTCCAATGAGAACAAATCTTATCATAAGAAGAAAAAAGCATCTAATAAAAAAGATATATAAATGTACATATATAAATGCATATGTATAAATAAAAAAAAACATATAACTCTTGCTATTTTACTATATACATACATACAATAAATCCAAGTAAAGCAAAGTAATGATAGCAGTAGTAATAATAATCTTCTAGTTCCCAGTTGGCAGAATTCATCGTTATTTGAAAGAAAGAAGTCGAAACCACACTCGTGTGGGCTCAAAGGCAGCAGTCTACACAGCAGCAATTCTTGAATACCTAACAGCCGAAGTGCTCGAATTGGCAGGAAATGCAACAAAGGACCTCAAGGTTAAGCGTATTACACCTAGACATCTTCAGCTTGCTATTAGAGGAGATGAAGAACTCGACACTCTTATCAAAGCAACTATCTCAGGTGGTGGTGTACTTCCGCATATTCACAAATCACTTATTGGAAACACCAAGACTGGAAAAAAGATTTAGTAAGCCACCACAAAGAAAATGAGGAAGAAAAAGAAGAAGAAGAAGAATAATAATATTCAACATTCAACATTCAACATTCAATATCAATACCAGTAAATTTCAACAACAACAAAAAAGAGACTTTTCTTATTACTATTCATTACACTCCACAAAAATGCATACATACATACATATATGTATGTATGTATGTATGTATGTATGTATGTATGTATATAATATCTTGTAAATTACATAGTCCAGAAACATCAATTAAAATAACACAAAACAAAACACACAAAAACAAAACAGAATAAAACAAAACAAAACAGAAAATTACCAACAATAAATAAGAAAAGATGTGAAGAACAATAATATGGATAACGAATCTACAAGAAATATATAAATAATACTAATACTAATAACGATAAAGAAGTATCATCGTTTCTAATACTATTTTTTTTATAAAAATATAAAAAATCGATTGTGAGATAACAATAACTTATATATGCATGAACAGGAACATGTTCATTTCCATATTCATGGGCATCGTTTTTTTTTAGTTTTAGTTTACCTCTTTAAAAAAGTCATAATTTACAATGGCTGCTAGTCGTTTTGGTGGTGACGACGATGGATTAGGTTGGCTTGGCGATCTCTTTAATTTATTTGAAGAAGTGGGAGATTGGAGAACAGGTCTCTGCTTGGTCTATAATTCATACATGTAAATCCGTTGTGTACATATTGTGTGTGCTGGTAAAGAGATAAAGTACCTGCTGAGGTTGATTGTGTATGGGAATATTAGATTTTGCCGATGGTGGTACGATGGGCTTAGATACCGGTCTTGTATTATTAGGGCGATTGGGTTGTTGAGATATGGTGTGAGCAAAGAGCGTAGAAGGGGGTTGGTGGGATCTAATCGATTCTGAAGGGTAGAATAAGGAGGGCGACTGGGTCGTTCGTCTTATTGGACTGTGGAATATGGCATTTCTGTTCACATCAAAAGGAACCCAGGTAATGATAATAGTCAGTATTATGGTTAATCTTATTTTTTATGAAATTATATCAACATACGCTTTGATAGTTGCCTTTTTGGTGTCTCGGAACAGTTTGCTTGCTCCAGTTGTCCCTAGATAGAAAGCCAAAAAAATTTTTTTTAAAAAAAACAGACCATAAGGCAAATAACCTGTATATTAAAAAAAAAGAAAAAGAAATACATACTTGACTCTTCATAAGTACGGCCACGAATTGGGCCAACTCCCTTAAGAACCTTGATTGATCTAGCAGCCTTTTCGCTCTGTATTTTGCTGTATTGACTTTTGACCTTTTGGCTCACAAGTTGTCTTTTCCTTGCGGCCTCTTCATATCTTTTCTACAATCCCGCGGTTAGATAATATATACATATTTAGTCATTAGAGCACACGACGTACGAGATAGAGCTGTCTCCACATACGAGAATCCTGATATTCTCCGTCTCTGTAAGCTTCTCTTAAATCGGAGTAGCACATACAATGCGATAACCAAAGTTCTTTTTTTTAAAAAAAAAAAAAATAAAAAAAGAAAAGAAAGTTATAATTTGCTGTGTAAAATAAAATAAAAGTATGCAATATTTACCATCTGATTCTGGTACAAGGTGCTATGTACCATAACGTTTAAAAATCATATGAATAAAATTTCAGGTAATACAGCAGAAATTGTATTGTATTGTATTGTATTGTATTGTATTATATACTATATTATATTATATTTATTACCGGACTTGCCCTCTCGATACGATACAGTTGCTGTGGTGTTGCCCTTTTGAGTGGTTCTTTCAATAGCCAATATGGAACACCACCAACATCACTTAGACCTAAATAAATAGCAGTGTTATTAATATCATTGCTGGCTCAAATTATAGAAATAGTAATAACAAAAGTAATAGTAGTAGTAATAACCTTATGAGCTTATGAGTTTATAAATTCATGGAGCAAATAATATGTATGCTATTTATATAGTTGAAATGTCCCATGAAATCTAAGGAGAAAAAAACTGTGTGTATATGTTTTCGTACCTTCTATATGCTTGGCGATCACTTCTTGGGAGATCATAACAAGAGATTTAACTTGATGAGACATTGGTGCATTGAATTCTTGAATTCTTGAGTATTTTATCCAGTGTGTTTAAGAGGAGAAAGGAAATACCTATAAGGCTTTCGTCCTACTCCCGTAAACAACGTCACACTCAGACTGCAATCTTTAATGTTACCTACTAAGATTTTAAATAAAAGAAAAATAAAATAAAGGCAAGGCAAGGCAAGGCAAATCAAGGCAAGCTTATAATGATATTATCTTTATATGTTTATTTTGTCATAACTCAGGATCTATATTGTGTATATTGAAAGCTCTAAGAAGAGGAGCAGTTGAAATACAAGATTTATTCTGATAATATTACTATTACTACATATATACATATATACACATTGGTCAACTACTACGGGGTATTTATTTATTAAAAGAGCACACTAAATTATAGGTATATATATATTAGATATTAGATATTTAAAAAGAATTAAAAAAATAAGAAGCTGATTCGAATCGACTTGATCACTAAATAATGGTTTATAAGCTTTCTTAAATACTAGATTGTATTGATAAAGAATACAAACTATAGAAATGTACAATATAGGGCCTTGTATTTAATATATTTTGACTTAATTACACAGCCTTAATGTATCCTAAGAAAAAAACTAAAAAAAAAAGAAGAAGAAGAGTATACTACATTAGTTGCTTGTAACTTGAACAACTTCTGACATGAATGTAAATCGTAGAGACTTACACTAGGTTAATGATTTTGATCTTGAAGCCGATTTGATTGTAATACATTATTCATTTTCTGTCAATTATTTGTAGACTATCTATATATATATATATATTCGTGTGTGTATGTGTATTATTAATGATAATAATATACTAATAATTCTTGATCCGCGATTTCTGATAGGTATTGTTACTTGAAAATCAAAATCTGTAGTATTGTGTTTCTGATACTTAACCCTATTATTATCATTACTATCTATAATAACAATATTTATATGTATAGAGACACTTTTGATTTAAAGGTATTAGTCAAATGAAAATTGGTTAGAATCTATACTACAAGACTGATTTGAACAAATGTTATCCATTCAGGCTAGAACAACTAATTATGGTATAAAATCTCGGTTTTATTTATATAAATATATATAAATATAT
Organism: Phycomyces blakesleeanus NRRL 1555(-); assembly: GCF_001638985.1. Classification (NCBI taxonomy): domain Eukaryota; kingdom Fungi; phylum Mucoromycota; class Mucoromycetes; order Mucorales; family Phycomycetaceae; genus Phycomyces; species Phycomyces blakesleeanus. The sequence continues at coordinate 2,895,791 of NW_017265135.1, read as the reverse complement.
ATAAAAAAGTCTAATTCAATGCTGTGTCAGTAGATATTTGACTCAATTCTTGTGTAAGAAAAATATAAAATACTAATGATATATAAAGACATCTTATTTGTATTTCGTCTTCCTAAAAAGCAAATTCTCTCTATAAACTGGCTTGAGTTTGGCATTATATATATACAATGCCATGTTTAGAAGTCTCAGAGGCACAATAATTATTATAGTTGTAAACCCAGCCCATTATTATGGTTTGTTTCTTGCGACAGACACCTGTCTTTGTCAATTGGTCATTTTTATTGTACTATGGTTCACTGTTCGAAAAGAAGACCTAGAAATCTGGGTGAGTATGTTTTTAAATATCCGCCTAAAGACATAAATGCTGTTCTCTTCCTTTTTTTGTTTTTTTTTCTCACATTACTTTTTGATATTTAATATATAACTTGTCATTAAATGCATATAATGGCTTAATAGTGAGAGACTTCTTGCTATTGTAGAAATACTTCCTTAACCAGAGAATGAGTAAGACTGGGAATCTTCTTTTTTCTTAAATATATATATATATATATAATGAGTATTCCAAAACTCTCGGATATTACAAATCAGAAAAAATTTACTATTTAAATAAAAAATAAAAATAAATAAAGATCACCAAACATCAAGAAGGATCTTCATGGTTACAAAGAAGCATTTTGCAGATGTGGTGTACTTGTAAAACATCTTTGTGCTTTGTTTATTATTTTTTTAAAAATAAGTAAATAAATGGAGCTATATAGAGTTGTTGTTTTGTACGTGGTCTTGACCCTTAGTTTATACAAACAGAAAGAAATATTATTACAAGGAAAATAAGACTAACACAAAGCACCCATGTAGTAATCAGTTTATTGATTTTGGTGAATGAAACGAGAGTTACAAGGTTTATCATATGCGTCAATGGTGCAATCAGGGTCACCAAACAGCTATTACAATTATGAGTGAGAAAAAAATATATACAAGGAATGTTGGGGGCTATTTAGACAGGTACACACAAAATGATGAGTTTGAGTGAACAAAATATTAATATGAATTCATATTTCTATATGAAACGGTTGCGGAATCTTGGGAACAAGACATATTCTTTATTTACATATGTACTTTTGAATACCAAATAAACTCATACTCACACACCCATTCACCCACGCTCACGCTCACGCTCACGCTCATGCTCACACTCACACTCACACTCACACTCACACTCACACTCACACTCACACTCACACTCATACTCATACTCATACTCATACTCACACGAATATATAGATGTATATATAAGTATATATGTATATTTATGCTACAGGAGCTATAGAATTCACAAAATAATCACCCATGACTTTATTCATGTTTGGGACCTTGTGACTTTTTTTTTTATCTCAAGATATATGTTATGATACTCTCTATATTGGAACATTGTAACATCACTTGCATAGTTTCTACAAGAATGCACTTGTACCTATCCTCTTATTTATTGCTATGGTTTCTACTGGAAGATACAGAAATTAACTAGTGAATACATACATAAAATCACCCAAAAGTCTGGGAAATGAGTGCCATTTGGCTCAGAAGATTAGATATTGCATGAAACATTATTAAAAAGAAAAAGAAAGGAATAAGCTAACCTGCCTATTTAAAAGATAGTGAGCAACGTTAAACCGAACAACTGAAGAAAATTCGTTAACATAAATGGTAGATATTTAGTACTGAGTACAGTAAGAAATAAATAATAATAAAAATAAAATAAAAAAAGGTCGAGGATCTAAAGCAGTTAAGGCTCTTTTGAAAGCGCTACGAAAAAGGATGTGGAAGAGATAAGAGGGCTTTTAACCCAAAAGAGAATATTTTTGTCGAGACGGTGTTTGTATTTGGATTTGTGGGCGTAGAGGTGTATTAAAAATACACTGTTCCAACAGGTGGGTCAGACCCGGGAATAGAGTTTGTCTATATATTCAGTAAAGGCAAAAGGGCCTCTTTTTATTCTATCTAGAAAACACAGGCATGTAAATTCTGCACAAGAACAAGAACAAAAGCAAAGATAATGTAGAGATAAAAGATTATTACTTGTTTTGATTTGGGCATAAAAAAATAAAATAAGATATTGCTTTGAGTCTGTGTAGCATCCTATTGATCTATTATCTTTTATAATAAATTATAAATCGAAATATCAATCACCTCAATAGGTAAATAAAATCGCAATAATCACTGTATATAACGAATATATATATATATATATATATATATATACAACATACAGACTAATCTAGTATAAAATATAAAAATAACCAAAAAAGAAAAGAAAAAAGGAAATAGAAATCCTTGGGTTTGGGAGAAACTAGGCCTGTTTTTGCTAACACGGAGGTTATTCAATTATATTACATTATAGTCTAGTAAAGTATGGTGCCTTTATCTTTATCTTTCATTCAAAAGAAAATTATATACATATTATCCGATTCTATGCTCCTGTAACATAGGAATACACATATAGTCTCCCAATATACATACGTTCCGAACTGATAATTTCTTTTTAATATTCTTGTGTCTAAGAGGAAGTATATGTGTTCTGAATAGCTCAATATGTATTAAATAACTGAATATGAACTGACAATAAATATAGTAATAAAATTGACTTCTTGTGACAAATATCAGCACAAAAAAAAATCATGTATTACAGCCCCAAAAGAACCCTGGACTCCAGATGGTTCACTTGAGCCACCTTGGAGGCACAAAAAGCGCAATGATTCAATTACAGCAGAGAAAACTGTGTGGTTAAATCAGATCGTTTATCCGTCTAATCTTGTACAGAAAATCCCATTAATACACCATTCTGAAGTAAATGTACAGAGCTCTTTATTAAATTTGCACAGTAACTAGCTCAAATATCTTATTATGTAACTGACAGTAATAAATAGATATACACACAAAGAGAGAGAATGAGTCTGTATGTAGCTTTACAAATCTGCTTGCAGAGCAAAAGAAAAGAATATCAATACACAAAACATTTGGCTTGATCCAATCAAATCTCAAATCTATTACTCTAGCTGTGGTAATCAGTTCAAGTAATATAAAATAAAATAAAATAAAATAAAATAAAATAAAGTGTAGGTAGTACACATATACTCGCTCAGTTTGGAAATTTAGTCTCTATTATGGACTAAGATTCCATGTTGTCTCTCAACAAGTGTAGGACCAATGTCAGGAAGTCAACTGAACCGAATCAATCACCTTCTGGGCCTATATATATTTTCTGTTAAAGATTGATAACTAAAATACACACAAAAAGGTACTATTCAGGGTTACGATTGTCAGTTGAGGGAGAATAAATAGTAACATAATTCTACGACCTTCAAGCTTTAACCTATTGGTTATGCCTCGCGTATTCTTAATTGGTGATCTTTTTCAACTCATTTGGCTTGTGATCCTTCTTTCCGCTTGTACACTGTAGTCGTACACGAGCAATGGCCACTCTATACCTCTGTACAACTTCTTTTGCGGATGTGACAGAATCATCTTTTATCCTATTGGTAGTACTCTGTTTATAGATTATCTGCTAATTTGAACTCCAATGCTATCTTTACTCGAATAACCCAAGGAACCAAGAGCAATTTGATCCAACTGGTTTAGACACATCAAGACTATTTGCTCTATAACTCAAAATCAACAAGAACATCGAATATAAATCTATTAGCAATTCAAATATTTGAATGCGATAATAGTTTTTGATAACCCAAAATCGAAATTGAAATTGAAATTGGATTTTCTATCAAAATAACAGTTGATCCAAGTGCGAATACTTCTTTCGGATCAAAGAGAAGATGGTGATTATAATAATTATAATTATAATAATATTGCAAGCAGCTTCTCAAGCTGAAAAATAGGACAAGGCTCTTTTAGTCGTTATTTTCCCAAATAAGAAGTGCTACGTTGAGTAAAAAAAAAAGGGAAGGAAGAAGAAATCAATCAGCTGACAGACAAAGACAAAAGCGAAACTTTTTTGGCATTTTTATTTTATACGTGTGCATACATACTATATGTACAAATGTACCGTATGTACCTAGTTTTCATAGAAGTACCGTGTAACACGGAACACACTTTTTCTATTGATTGCATTGTATATTTCAAATGTCCTATGCCCTTGTGGGTTGGTTGGACAGAAAGATAGGTCCTATCTAGGGATGTTTTTGGAAATTGTAATCTGCTATTCAATTTTACAAAGAAAGAAAAGAAAAAATAGAATTCATATAAAAAGCCTTGATTCTTGATCTTCTTCTTCATTATCTTCCTTTGTGATTTTCATCTCTTTATTTTAAATATTTAAATATTTAATTCTTTAATTTTTTTTTTGTTACGTTACTCTACTTTATTATTAATAATACTATTAATTGATAATAATCTAATTCACCAAGTCCCTCACTCTACCAACCTAATACCATAAAATGGAAACAACTCTCTCAAAACGAGAGGTATCTTCAAAAGCTGCTAGCTTTGAAGAAGGTGAACGATACCTTGATGAAAAGGAAGAAAAGGGCTCCTTCGTCGATTCCCACAAAGGAACCAGAGACCCAAAGGATATTGATTACGAAAACGAAGATCTCGACCTTGAAATTGTCAACCAGATCGCAAGTGTTGAAGATGACCCAAATACCAAAGTTTTAACCGTTCGTGCCTTCGTTTCTGGCTCTGTAAGTTATCAACGTTTCTTACTGCAAATAAAAATAAAAATAAAACACCTCTTAACCATACCTGCATATTTGTTTGTTTTTTTTTGTTTCGTGTCGTGTCGTTTTTAGCTGCTCGCATGTCTCGGTTCTTCCGTTTACCAGCTGATGCAGTTCAAGCCTGTCCCTGTCCCACTTTCCAACATGTTCTTGTTGATTCTCGCTTACCTCCTCTGCCAGGGTTCAACTCGCGTTTTTAAGACCGGCACTCTTCTCAACCCCGGCCCCTTCAACGTTAAAGAGCACACCTTGATCTATGTCATTGTTTCTTCCGCAAACGCATCTGCTTACGGTACTTACATTCTCGGTGCCCAGCAACTTTACTACACTGAATACCCCAGTGCAGCTGGTGGTATCTTCTTGCTGTTTGCTACTCAAATCATCGGTTACGGTATTGCTGGTCAACTTCGCCCATTCCTTGTCTACCCCTCTCAAATGATCTGGCCCACCAGTCTTCCCACCGTTTCTTTCCTCAAGACCTTCAACGGTCCTGGAAATGAAAGCAGATTCCTCATCAAATTCTTCTTCGCCGTCTTCTTCGCTGTCTTTGTCTGGGAACTCGTTCCTCAGTACATGTTCCCTCTCCTCGGTGGTTTCTCCATCGTCTGTCTCGCCAAGCGTGACAGTGTCTGGGTCCAGCGCATCTTTGGTGGTATATCAGTTAACGAAGGTCTTGGTATCGGCTCCATCAGTTTGGACTGGACCAGTCTGTCATACTATGCTCCTCTTGTACTGCCCTTGTATGTCCAATTCAACATCTATGGTGGTATCTTGATCTTGTGGCTCTTGGCTCCTCTTGTTTACTACTTTGATGTCTGGCACGCCAAGAGCTTCCCCTTCTTGTCTAACGGTCTGTACCAATTGAACGAAGAGACTGGTGAAGCTGTCCGTTATCCCCAGGCTCTTGTGCTCGATGAACTCAACAACATCAACCTTACTGCTCTCGAAGAAGTCGGTCGACCTTACTATGGTGCTATCTACGCTATCCAATACATCTTCATTAACTTCGGTGTCACTTCCATGGTCACCCACGTCATCCTCTACCATGGTGCTGACATCAAGAACATTGCTTTTGCCATCTTCAGACGCAAGGAATCCAAAGAGCAAGATATTCACAACCGTCTCATGTCTGCTTACAAGGAAGTTCCCGCCTGGTGGTACTACATTATCTTTGTTTGCGGTATTGGACTCAACATTGGTATCGGCTATGCTAACAAGAGTCAGCTCCCATGGTGGGGTTTCTTGATTGCCATCATCTTGTCTACTGTCTTGTCTCTTCCCTTGAACATGATTACTGCCATTACTGGTACTGGTTTCGGTCTCAACGTCGTCGCTGAGATGATTTGCGGTTTCATGCTTCCCGGTAACCCTGTTGCTAACATGTACTTCAAGACCATTGGTTACAACACCATGTCCCAGGCTGGTGCCATGGCAGCAGATCTTAAGATTGGTCACTACCTCAAGGTTCCCCCAAGAATCGTTTTCTCTGCTCAGATGCTCGGTACCGTCATTGGTTGCATCTTCAACTACATTGTCAACTACACTATTATCAACTCCAAGAGAGAACAGCTTTTGGACCCCAACGGTAACATCTGGAGTGGTTCCACTCCTCAAACTATCAACTCTGCTGCCATCACCTGGGGTGCCATTGGTCCCATGTTCATGTTTGGTCCTGGTACTCTTTACTACTTCTTCTTGTGGGCCTTCATTGTCGGATTGTTCCTCCCAGTTCCTTTCTGGCTTCTTCACAGATTCTTCCCCAAGGTCGGTTTTAACTATATTAACGTTCCTATGATCTTGGTCGGTCTCTGTACTCTTCCTGGTTCAAGTTCATCATGGATTACCCTGTCTTGGGTTATCATTCTCGTCAGTCAGCTTTACGTCAAGCGCCGCTATAGCAAGTGGTACGTCAAGCACAACTACTTGATGTCTGCTGCTTTGGATTCCGGAGCTTCCCTCATGTCCTTCTTGTTGGCCATGACTGTCTTTGGTGGTGGTGATGGTATCGAGAGACCTTTCCCTAACTGGGCTGGTAACAACAACGATATCCCTTACTACGATTACTGCTGCGCTGATTGCGAATAATTCTTACTTAAACATATCTTAATTACTTTTATTTATCTACCCTTCTTACTAAAGAAGCATATTCACACCTTATTCCCTATATTTTCTCTCTTCTTACTATTCTAATGTACGGACAAGTTTATTATCACTGTCCTTCTCGAGCAGGATAACTCGAGTAGTAATCTAATTAAAAGAGCTATACTTTAACAAATAATAAAATAAATTCATTTTGACTTTTTATCGGTCACTTCAATATACTAGAAGTCTATATAAAAAAAGCATCTTTTATATTTTATTATGTATCGAATAATCTTTATTAAATTTAGGCGGGTAATTAATTAATATGTCGTTACCGAGATACAGTGTTTCTACTTGAGATTGAGACGATGCTAGTTTTCTTTTTTGGACAAACGAAAAAGAGAATTGAAACACAAAAGAATAAAATTTGGGATAAAAAGGGGATTTAGTTGAGACAAGGTAAAAGTAACTAGAATATTCTTTAAGTTCGCCCACCGGAGTGAGGAGCAACCACGTTCATTGTGGCGCTTTTTGTTGTTGTTGTTGTTGTTATTGTTGTTGTTGCTGTATTTGGTCTTGGTCTTGGTTGAGGAGTAAACATTTCTGGCCTACCATTGCCGCTCCAAATTTCCTCCACAATATAGAGTATGTTTCTTGCCGCTATGGCATCCCTATTCCAAAAAAAAAATTACAGTTGTTACAAACTAATATTGAATGGATAGGTCTGTCATTGGAATTTCGGAAATATCTTGGGTCTTTGGTCTTACAGAAGTTGCAAACCTACACAATCAATATTGAAAGGATAAAACTTCAAAGAAAAGGTGCACAAATACCTTTGACGTGTTAAATTCATTGGTGTCCAAAAGGTACACTTCTCCGATCTTTTGCTTTACGAGAAGATGCTTGTAAGCTTTCTCGGGTACTCCATGCCGGAAACTGCGAAATCTGACACTTGACTTGTCTGCAAGCCCATCTCCAAAGACAATTAAGGGCATTTTAGAAACGTCTCCCGCTCTAAAGACACGCCGGTGAGAGTTTCTGTAATATTTTAAATTATTAAAAGTGAAATGAGATTCAAGCAGTAAGTAATTCTGTTTTTTTTTGTATGATTACCAAATGAAAAAGACAGGCTTAATTGACTGTGCTTTTTATAAACTATTAACCACTCTATTATTAATACTTTTTAGCAGAATCTCATTTTTTATTTTACCTTGTCTCAACTAAATCCCCTTCCTATCCCAAATTTTATTATATTTTGTCTCAATTCTCTTTTTCGTTTGTCCAAAAAAGAAAACTAACATCGTCTCAATCTCAAGTAGAAACACCATAATGTTCGGAAATCGGGAACTTTATTACTATTACCGGACCTGTGGTACAATTAACAAAAAAAAAGACGTTTTTGATTTTTGATTCTTGTGTTTAGATTTTAGATTTTAAATTTTAGATTTTAGATTTTTTCTTTTAGTAATCTGAATGTGAATCAAGCAATGTAGACTCAACGTGAGAGAATATGGTAATTATCGTGCTCATTGTACAACACATCATTACAAACCAGTCAATTGTTGGCACAATTGATTGTACCTGATAGCTATTTTACGAATCCATATAATTTATGCTAAGCAGTTGAAATTCCCGATAATGGTTTATCATGTCAGTTGTATTTACTTGTCTGTATGGCTTTATGAAGGGTTGGTTTTGGAAACCAAGCATACTGATATTTTATAATTAAAGAAGTTTATATTTATAAGAAAAATAAAGGTGTCTGTGGTATCAGATATTTAATACTATATTAGCACATTCAATTATTAATGATTTTCAGGAGTAATAACGTGTGGCTGGAAGTACATGTTGAGTATTAGAATGGAAGAATATCAACAAGGTTACATGGTCTTGGCATATTTAGTATGTATGAAAATCTACTGAGGTATCTAATGTATCTAGTGTATCTAATGTATTTAAAGACGATAATAAACATGCATGTCTGTTTCATTTAATCTAGAGCTTAATAAAATATTGGGATTCTTATTTATATAACCTTTGATTTGGTCTGTCCTATATTTTCCCTTCTTCTTTCTGTTCTTATAAACGACGAGATTTTTTGAGGTGTGTATAAAAGTACCCTTAAAGCTTTGTACAATACACCTGTATTTAACCTCAATTCGACTGAGCAGTCGTTAAATTCATTTATATATTAAACCTTGTGAAATGTGTAGCTTGAGGCTTGGTATTATACTTATCATTAATTAGCTTACCCACTTTAGGTCTCATTTATTTCCTAGAAAAAATAAATAAACATATCTGGAGATATTGCCAAGACATATCCACACGGTTAATGTCAGATATTGTTAATTCTACAAGGAAAAAGAAATAAAGGAAGCGAAATATGAGCTTGTGTATATTTTAGAAGCAAAACAAAAGGGAAACACATGTATACTAGCAGTTACGCCCTTTATCTATCACAAGGCGATGCACGTTTATCACTTAAATATACTGCAGAAGGCGCTAAGAAGCCTGGGCAGTGGAACACAATATTCTAAATTGCGCTGAATTATTCTCTTGGCTGACTGTTTGATATATCCCTGGGTTGACTATCAGACACTGTTCTTTCTTGCTTAACCATTAAAATATAAAAAAAGCCCGATATTTACGCCTTGAGCTACTTCCTTTCTTTTTTCCTCTAATATATATATATAATACAGTCAAACCAAACCAATACATAAATCCGACATATAGACATAAACAAAGCAAAAATGACAGTGACTCAAGATGAACTTTATAACCACGATGACAAGCAAGATCACACAGACATGAAATCGGCATCCTGTAATGCACAAGACTGGAGAACACCTATCCGACATTCAGGGCGTTGGTTCAAGGACAACTATGGAAGAACACTGTTGATGCGCGGTATCAATTTGGGTGGCTCATCAAAACTGCCAACCTATCCTTACTCAGGATCTACTCATCTTTATGACGAAAAACTCTTTTGGGATCATCGAGGTGTCAGTTTCGTCAATCGGCCTTTTCCTCTAGAAGATGCACATGAGCACTTCTCACGTCTTCGTGCCTGGGGTTTGACTTTTATTCGTTTGATTGTGACCTGGGAAAGTTTGGAACACTCTGGACCTGGCATATACGATGAGGCTTATATCGACTATCTACGTCAATTAATTGAAATGATGCCAGCCTATGGCCTAAAGTGTCTAATTGATCCTCATCAGGACACTGTAGGTGAATTGTTAAATACAAATATAAGAATACCAGAATATTTCTTTTTCTAACCATCCTGTTCTTAGTGGTCTCGCTTCTCTGGAGGGTCAGGCGCTCCCGGCTGGACCTTTGAAGTAGCAGGCATGAATATGCGCTCTTTCAAAGAAACGGGCGCAGCCTATGTTCACAACACAAATGTGGTTCCTGGCGACCCCCTTCCAATGGTAAGAAAATAGACTTCAATTCTACATATACATATACATTTATAGCTTCATTTATTGAAAACCCAATAAAATCATAGGTTTGGCCAACCAACTACACAAAACTGGCAGCATGCACAATGTTTACTTTGTTCTTCGCCGGTGACACATTCGCACCCAAACGTCTTTATGAAGGACAGACGATCCAGAAACTGCTCAACACATCGTTCATTAATGCCTACCAGCATCTAGCTACCCGTCTGCTAGGTCTTGAGGCTATCATGGGGTTTGAAGTTATGAATGAGCCTCACCCTGGCTACATCGGTCTTAATAGTCTAAAAGAATTTGATCCAATTTCAAACTTAATTTTCGGAGATTCCCCCACACCGCTACAGAGTTTTGCATTGGGTTCTGGTATCCCTCAAACTGTTGGTGTTTATATCAAGTCCTGGCCATTCCCAACCAAGAGATCACACGATCGTGTTATTAACGAAAGCAAGACTTCTGCGTGGATCGACGGCCAGTCTTGTGTCTGGAAAGAGCATAACGTGTGGGGTGTGAACAAATCTACCGGAGAACCTGAACTATTGGACTCGGCCTATTTTAGCAAGCATCCTTCTACAGGTGTCAAGGTCGATTTCTATAAAGACTTTTACATGCCATTTGTAAATTCGTATGCAAAGGCTATCCAAAGCGTCAAAAGTGATTGGTACTGCTTTGTGGAACCCCTGGCTAACGAGGTATGATCTTGGGGTGCATGATTGTACATTATCTTTTTCTTTTTTCTTTTTTCTTTTTTAACACTTCATCTATATCTCTTAGAAATCACCAGTATTGACAGAGACGGATCACCATCACAATATGGTATTTGCTCCTCATTGGTATGATCTTAATTGTGTGTTTTATAAAAAGTTTGATGGAAGAATGACCCACGATGTACAGTCCCTCCAGAATGTAAGAAATATCTTGTGTAAAACATTGCATTGCATCCAACGTCACTCTTATCAAACTTATTGTAACTGATCTAGGGTGGCAATGTTCTCACATCGACATACTTTGGTCGAAAGGGAGCCAAGAAAAACTACCGTGGTCAGATCCGTAACATTAGAGAAAATGGTCTCAAGAGTATGGGTGAAAAGCCCTGTGTACTTGGAGAAGTGGGTATTCCAATGGATCTCAATCAAAAAATTGGATTTGAGACGGGAGATTATACTAGCCATATCCATTTTTTGGATGCTGTGATTTATGCGCTTGAAACCAACCTGGTCAACTTCACGTGAGAATTTATTTATTTTTGGTTTTTTTGTTGGGAACGAGTGTCGGTTATATCTAACTATCTTAAACTTTAGTCTTTGGAATTATGATGTCTGTAACGACCATGAGTTTGGAGACCATTGGAACGGAGAGAACTTTTCATTGTATTCTAATGCTATACAACCTAGCAGTGATGCAAAGAGCTGTCCCTTAAACATATCGCCTTCTGCTATCGAGACCGCGGAAAATGATCTGCATGACCAACTCCATGAAGGAGGAAGGGCGCTTGATGCTGCTCTGGTAAGTTTACAAGAAGACATATTTATTTCCTCTAATTAACATTGTTCCATAAGCGTCCGTATGCATCGAAAGTAGCAGGAACACCAGAAACTTCTGAATTTGATATGGACAATCTCGAATATACCCTTATCTTCAAGCCCTTTACAGAGCATGAGATAGAGAGACTAAAAAAGGAGGGTTACTACACCAGCAACCCTCTTTTCAAACGGACAGAGATATTTGTCCCCAATCACCACTTCCGTAATATTCAGATCAGCGTCCAGGTGACGCACGGTGATTGGGATTATGTTCCCGAAAAACAAACACTCTACCACTTTTGCCGTGAAACCACTCACACTTCTGTTACCATTCAATTAAAGGCCGTCAAGGAGAAGCCTACCGATAGTCCCTGCACAATTATGTAGCTTTGCGTAGATATTTTGAGTTTTTTTTCCCTTATATATTTCATTGAAAAACAAATAAATGAATTTTATACATATACATATTTATATATGTACACACACACATATATATATAGAGAGAGAGAGAGAGAAGGGGGGAGGAGGAAGAGATTAATAGAAGAATAAAGTCTACGCTTAATAATAATAGTAATAATTTAAAGCTTAATACTGGGTTAAGATTATTTCAGCTATACTCTGTACATCCTATTCGTGTGCTCTTCTTTTTCTTACACTTCTTCTTTGCATGACGAGAGCAGTAAGTTTTTAAATAAATATACAGCAAGAACTGATTAAAGGACAATAAACAGCGACCTTTTTCAACCACCCCAAACTCTTTGGCAAAGACTGGCGGACTTGTCGGTTCTTCCGGAGAAACAGCCGAAATTGAACAGTCCTTCTCCTCATTTTTCCCTCGTACACGTAGTGCGTCGATAGGAAGAAGTCAAGCAGGGCAGTTACCTCCAATTCAACACGCTAATGCATTGCAAGATTCTGATTGGGATACCGAAGAGATTCCTGATAGAGATGAGCTCCAAACAACTTCAGAACCATTTCGACGTTATGAACTTATGACTGAGTTGTATGTAGTCCAAGTTGCAATCTTGCACGTCAACGCAAATTGACATTCATTGTCCATTTAGCACTAATCTAAAGAATCCTGGACATTGCCCTTTGGGGATGTACATGTCACCCTCAGCTGATAATCCGAATGGTATATGATTACACAATATTTGTTCGTGAAAATCATATTTATCCCAACATTAGTATGGTTTGGAGTTTTATTTGTCAACAAGGGCTTTTATCGGGCAGGCGTCTTCAAATTTCGTTTAGTGATCCCAGAGAACTATCCAAACAATCCCCCAACTGTAGCTTTTATGACGGACATGTTTCACCCACTTGTAGATATCAATGGAAATCTCAATCTAGCCCAAAGGTTCATGACATGGCGACCTTATCAAGATTATATTCTGCATGTCTTGCATTATGTCAAGACGATATTTAAACGAGCAGTGTTGGACGGTTTACTCGATAAGCACTGTACTAACAAGGAAGCCTACAGACTGTGAGTTGTGCAATATAACAATAGTAACAATAAAGATGTATATATGCAATTCAATAACTATCCTGAAATATTATAAATATCTCATCTTCATTATTTTGTGCTTAGGTATCGCAAGGATCCCACTGTTTTTGGTAAACTAGCTCAGCAATGTGCCCAGCTTTCAATTACGGCATCATTTTTATTTGATACATTTCCGGACAATAATCTGATTCGATTCTCTGCTCTAAGCGAGACCAAGTTTGGTAGGCATGCCTTTTAGTCTCAAAAGCATGATAAACTTGGCTTTATATATGTATTTCTCTTTCTCTTTCTTAAAAATGTAGATGAACTTAAGGCACAGATTATGAGAAGCAAATTTGTAAGTGACCATTGTCGAGGGGTTTCTCTTAGGACTCACGCTTCAATAGAATTTGTTTGAGGATAATGACGATGAAGATGATGAAAACACGATTGAAAACCAGCTTCGTAATCGATACAATGATCACCTCACGGCCAAAGATAAAGTGTAAGAAGCAGCTTTAATAATCAACTTTCAAAGGAAAAGTTTATACATGTAAACACAAGAATATTAGCTTGCTTGACCCATTATCACAACAATATCAAAACTATATATTATAAGCCAAAATTAAGAATGGCTTATTAATGTAACTATAAATACTTTTTTTTTGGATATTGGATATTGTACTTGGATTACCCGGACTTGAAGGTCTAGGTCAGGTAGCTTTTAATTTTTATTAGATACTTCATCACTTTTAGATTTTCTCAGTAATACAAAGAGAATGTTTGGCAAAGCGTATGGAGCTATCACTGTAGTAAATGGCAGACATTATAATTCCTACGGTCACGGAGTTATAATGTCTGCCAATAGAATCTTGGATTTTAGTAAATTAAAAGTATTTACAGCGAATACTACTTATGGGAGTTAAAATTACTTTTTATCTAATCCAATAAAATCGTTTAAAGTAGCAAAATTATACCATTTTTAGGTACATATTTCGCTTTTTATAACAAATTTGGATAGTACAATTCGTTGGATTTCAGATTATTTTTGCATATAATCCAATCAAATTTTCTAAATATGGCAAATCTATACCTTTTTTTAGATATCTCTATTCTTATAATTGGTTCAACAAATACACGGTTTTATATTGGAATTTTATAGTTTTTATTGATCAAAATAATACAAGTTGAATATAAAGAAGTATGGAAAGAAGAAGTACTATTTTTTTTATGATATTTAGTAACAGTTTAAGCTATACATTTATTAAGTAATATACATATATCTATTTCTATGTAACACTTACATTTTTTATCTACAAAAAAAGGCTATTCTCTAAGTACTATGATATTGATGAAGATATGTATATTGCTTAATTAATTCTTTTTATCAGAGTATAAACCTGCTTTGTGTTAACATTGTCATGTCTGATTCCTACTTTTGAAAAACAAGACAGATTCCTTGCAATTCTCTAAATCTACCGAGATTTCTAATGAGCATGCGAGCAATCTTGACAGCCAAATTGTACTTGATGCATATATTTTTCTGTCAATTCTTCTCAGATTGCTTTCTTTTATCAACTTTGCTGATTCGTATTTTATTAACACTAGCCTTCATAGTTATTAAGTGTGTTCCTTTTAGAGACTTTTAATAATTTTAGACCTTGTGAAAGAAAATAGAAACAAGTCCTTTTAGATGTACCAATCTAAATTGTTTGTAGAACATGGACGGGTCAGAGGTTATGCATCGTTTGTAGAATCGGGATCTTGCTGTTGTCCTGAACTTCCGACATATACTTGACAATCTGAGATATGATGGGATTATACCTGTAAGGTTCACCCGCGTTATTCGGATTGGATGTATCAGAAGACAAGCAGAAGAAGATCTCCAGGAGCGTCGTCGTTTGAGACAATGACTGACTAGAGTTCAAAGAAGATAAAAAAAATCCGTCCTGGCTACCGCTTAGGACCCACCCAAGCTACCGCTGGTAAGCCATTAGATTTGAATAACTTGGTATTTAGTTTTGTAATGGGTTGAAAAAGCTAAGAAAAAGATGTTTTGCTTTGACTGCAAAAAACACGGTGGGGTAAAAAAGAAAGTAGAATATAAAAGAGAGCGAGAGAGAAATTGGTGCTTAATTAAAATTCAACATTAGACACTTTAAACCCCGGAAAACTTGCAATAATTCAGTAAAATCGCCTATTTTTTTTCTATAGGGTATATTGCGAGCAAGTGGCTATCTTCCGATTTTCCTACAAACTCACATGCAACACCATGTGTGAAATAAAAATAGTAAGATTCAGAGAATATTTTCAGGGCAACAATACATGAAAGTCTACTTCTATAATCCAGTCACTTTAATATGTAATGTCTAATGATAACTAACCTGGCCTTAATTGTATCTGAAGACATAAATAGTAAGATATCAGTGTCATTTTTGTACTGATCCGTGTATACTTTTATTGATCAACCGAATCATTTATTACCATAATAGCTTAATACTCAAGTTATAAAAATTAACTAAGGCTCTCTTTTTGTATAAAGCTAAGCTTTAAGAATTGACCGCCTATCCACATTAAGGATTAAAGAATCCTTTCTTCTTCTTTTTTTTTTGCAAAAACGTCGACATTGCTTTTCGCACCTTTCAGAAGTATATCGCATAATCCAGACGCAGCAGCTTAACGCTCTGCTTAATACACTCTGGTAAAGATTATTCCTTAAAATAAATTCTTTGCAGAAGAAATCATTATTTATGGAAAGTTCTCGAGTGTCTAGTTTGTGACTTAAATATCATACATTTTGATGATATTAAATGCATTTAATTTATGGGAAAACTGCTATCATAGATATATAAACAAGCAAACAAAAAACTGCAAGTTTAAGAATCTGCATGGAATACATGGGAAAACATGATGGTATTGCTTAAGTAAAACTCCAATTTGTGCAGATTTATGCACTTTTTTTCATTAAATCATATAATGATAACACTAAACTCACATTTAAAGACATACCTTTAATCTTAAATAACAGTCCTATCTCTCTCCGTATGTATAAGCAAGCTAAGGAGATATTAAATGAATATGTTTAACCTCTTTTTTCATATCATACAGCTACATTATGAATCATCTAGAAAATAAGTAATATTATATGTATTAAACATATCAAATCTTAGGTTACACATAAGCACTTTGATCTTTAGGTGGTGCCAAACTCGATGGTAATTGTTAAATTACTTGGTGTTATTTGCTGCCATAAACCGTATTAAGTTTTATATTTGATCTTGTTTGTTTGTTTGCTTTAAGCATTGAATTGAATGGAGTCCAAGTAAATAAATGTTATTATGTTGTATATTTTATAGACAAGGTGGAAATTAGTAGTAGCAGTAGCAAGTAAGTAAAGTATTAAAATGCAATAAGGCACTTCTTCCTTACAATATAGAAAAAAAAAGCGATTTTAGTGAGATTGTTGCAAGTTTTCTAGGGTTTAAAGTGTGTTTTACAGTGGGATGTTAATTCAGTACTAATTTTTCTTTCTTTTATATATATTCCACTTTTTACCCCACCATCTTTTTGCAGTCAATACAAAACACCTTTATAAAACATGCTGTGACATAAAAACACTCCTAAATGGAATCAATGGAATTTTTTAGTAATAAAAAACGGCTTGGCAGAATTTACGATGGTTTTATACTGATATTCAGCTGCTGTACTGAGACTTAGAATTATTTTTAAAAGAGTAAACACCAAGTGATTTCTAACTACACTAATATTAAATACTATAGCTATACTACAATACTGCTACGTATGTGAACATTAGTGAAAAGGTATTATTAATGTTAAGATATTTTAATGGTCAATTACTAATCAAAATTCATTTCAATCATAATTAAGCTAGCATCATCTAGACTATTAAAGATATATATAGTCAAAATAAAAGTATTTTTATAGTGTAAAAAGGATCGACTACAAAGCTTTATGTTATTTAATGTTTACACACTAGCATCTTTGCATGTCAAGTTGGTAATTAGTAAATATGGTAATTAGCAGCAGATTTTTTTCACACAATGACAAGAACAAGAGTATTTTGCTGCGATGCTAGTTATTTCTCGTTTCTGGTCTATTGTAAGGAATAAAAAAAGTTATCCTTTGCTCAAGAGTAATGCGCATGAACTTGATAGCATTAACCATCCTTTCGTTTTCTTGAAACGTTAAAAACTGGACATATTAAGCGCCTATTTAAAAATAAAAAAGCGAAAGCATGTTTACTATAGTTTGCAACACCGAAAGACACTCAAGCTGGCTTTGACATCGTGTTGGTCTTTACTCATACTAGGTAAGTAATGAATGTAAAGGCAGAGTTAAAGAATAGGGAAATAGATAAGAAGAGACGTAAACCTTTAAAAGATGTACGCTGATTCAGATGACATCAGCATTTATCTGTGAGGTAATCACTCATCAATTACAATCTTTTTATAATTGAAACAAAATAGTCGATTCCTTCATGCGTAAATATTTTATTACATAAATTTGTCGACATCTTGAATCATTTTATGTTACATGAAACTTGTATATTGCTGCTGTTTTTTCTGCTTTAAAAATGAATACATTGGTACCCAAGAAAGAAAAGATAGGAAGAGTATGCACCTCAATATGTATCTGAGATAGCAGAATGGCTGAGACTTATATATCTAGTATCATTACCTAATGTACTTCTTTACTAAATACGCCTCGAATCAGTTCTAGGCAAACATATTTGTATAAACTGTCAGTTTATTCGTTATCTATAAATAATTTAAACTGATCTGCATTAAAGATCTTTCAAAGTGAGATTCAAATAATAATAACTTAATTGAAACAAATTACCTCAAACGAATCTCGACAAAAAAAAAGAAAAGTAAAAGAAGTACAGGCGTACGTAGATCAAAAGCCCTCATTAAAGCCCCATAAGAAAATTCTTACGAGATCTCTTACTAAAACCGCTCTTCCTTCGTTATTTTTACCATGATGTAAACAAAGCAAAAGTATTAATAAATGGCTTAATAAAAATACGCAGAGAATCATTTTCACTAACTCATGTTTTGTTATGGACATAGCTCAAGTACTCGGTGTTTTTTTTTTAAAAAAAAAGCCGTTATATGTATTCTAGAATCAAACAAGTTTAAAATCAATTTATTAATACCAATACATACAAGCAATGTCATTAATTGGTTAATATGAACGTCAACTTTTTACTATCTTCGTACTATTTATAATATATACATATATTGCGTGTGTGCATTCGTATTGCATAGGACAAATACAGGTTATTGAAAGGATGTTTTTTTTTAAAGAACTATATTACTCAAACCCTGAACGAAACAAAGTTAACAACAAACTTACTTAGTTATTCGTATAATTGGTATTATAAGTCAAGCTTAAAAAATACTGTAATCACTAGAGGCTGATTCATAGCAACAAACCATTATATGAGCTTATTTTACCCAAGTGTACAGAAACTTTGATAGAACATACTTATTTAAATAAATAAAAGTACATATTATTCGGATTAGAAATTCTCGTCCCACTAAATAATGTTAGTAATATTACTAGTTACTCCATTAAAAAAATTGTTTCAAGAATCAATCTTACATCACCAATAGAATATGTTTATTATATAAAATACAGTAAAAAATCTGTATAGCTTTTCTTAACAATTATAGTCAACTGCTGCTGCCTAAAATGGGTGTAGTTAATATGCGTGAGTATTTTTGGAGCCTTAATTAAAAGAGTAAGAAAAAAAAACTTCTGGAATTGTGGGCAATTGGCTAAAAACCTTACTGGCTATGGTCGTATTTTTTTTGTTAAAGAGAACGTATACTGAAACCTGTACTTTATGTATGCATTAGGTGTGTGTACCATCGCACAAAGTGCTCTTCTGGGGGCCATACTGTTTCACATTGATTTTCAACTATGAATTGACTGAATACTAGATCTTTAAAAATCACTTCTCCTTCAAGCTATTATCTCTGAACCATCATGGCATAATTCGTAGCTTGATAAAAATATTAGGGTAAATATCTTGGTATAAAAAGTCTGGGCGCAAATATAAAAGATATGAAAAATTACAAGTTTGTATGATTCATAAGAATATTGAATATTTTTTGAGTATAAGCAATTGAAGATAAAGTTGTATATGGTAATTTATGACTTTACACAAGCATATGATTCACTTTATACAATCAAATTAAATCCTCTTCGCTTTTAAATTATATAGAATCTCAAAGAGAACAATACATAAACAAATGAATAAATATAAAGACTAAACTGTACTAGAGTCATATGATGTTCATATAACTCAGGAGTAAGATCTGTAAGATACAGAACATTAGCTTTTGCTTAGTCTTAAAGCAAAAAAAAACTAATGCGTGTAATGTGGCTTCCATAATTTGATAGAGGAGTCAAAATAAGCGATCCTCTATGTAGCACCAAGATTACTCATTCAAGTAAACTAAGTATTGGAGTATTAAACAAGAATCACAGAATAATCTCTACATGAGCTAAGAATCTATGCTTCTCTAGAATACCATATAATTCTATAGATAAATATCATCTCTATGATTCGCTTCCCAAGATCAGAAAGTATATACACTTACTACGTACCTACACTATGAGAAAAGAGTGGTGATTCCAATGAGGATTTTGGAGAATGTCTATAGCGCTTTCCAAAATCAGCACTAGTATCACTACTCTTTTCTCATAGTGCTTACATATATAACTATATTCAAGTAATGCAATACATCACCCATTTGTAGTCGAACAGGCTTCCTTCTTATACTGGGACAGTGCCACCTTGGCGTAGAACTCTCCCAATTAGGCTGCCCTTCTTGTGACTGCGTGTCTTAAAGGATTGACCAATATAACATCACTGTCTTTAGCTTTCTTCTTTGCTTCTCTTTGCTTTCACAAACGAACAAAAAAAACAGTATAAAATAGTTATTCCGGAATAAACGTTTAAAAATACAGATAAAGAAATGAGTCTCCCTGTAAGAAAAGTTAAGAACATTGAATAACAAAATTGCAATTGACGCTCCTCCTTTATCCCATTGAACATTATGCCGCTTTCATAATCAAGTGTGCTACAAAAACAGACGACTCGGGGATTTCAGACAGCGACGACTCTGTATTTCAAGGTAGTAAAGATTTGATCCTATATATATATATATTGATCAAGTACGTGGATTAACTGAAGAGTACCAGACTACGATAGTAGCGAAGACGATATAGATGACTCTATATTTGATCAATACATGGATGATAGCCAAGGAAAAAAGGAGTTCGAAGTTGAATACACTGTCAAAGATGCCGCAAGTCTTGTCGAAATGCAAGCCCAAAGTATTGATTTAGTCGCGTCTGTTCTTGGTAAGCTGATATAAGAGATATACAAAACAGTGATTAAATAAAATAATAAATCAAGATATGTATATATACTTATATGTATTTACCATTGATCGTTTCAGGTATTCAAAAACGATACGCTACATCATTATTGTGGCAGTTTAGATGGAATACAGAAATACTATTTGAAGAATACATGGAGTCTCCTGAAAAAGCATTGGAAAAAACAGGCATAAAAACCATGGAAGAAATAAAGCTACTTCAAAAGAAACGAGAACTTGGATCACAATCAGAAGAATTTGAATGCAAAATCTGCTTCGATGACGACCCAGAAATGATGACTGTTGGAGTTGGATGTGGCCACAGATTTTGCATCGACTGCTACAGAAAATATATAACATTCGAAATAACCGAAGGAAATAACCGAAATATTACATGTCCTCAAGAAAAGTGCAATGCCATAGCTGATACCGAGACTATCGAGGCTCTGATGATAAAAGATGTGTATGAAAAGTAGGTATTCACAGAAAAATCAGATAAAGCAGGTCTAATTGACAATTGTTTACTAGACATAAGCTATTTTTAAATCAGCTTTTTGTACAAGATCAGGCTTCTATGAGATGGTGTCCTGGTATTGACTGCGAGTATGCAGTGGAGTGTAACATTCCTAGTACATCGCTGGTTTCTATAATCCCAATAGTAAAATGCTTTTGTGGCCATGAGTTTTGTTTTGGATGTGGATTATCTGACCATCGGGTAGCTCAAATTGCATTCTGTAGTTAGTTAACTGATATTAAACACATGCTTATTTTTTTTTCTTTCTCTCTCTATCTATCTCTAGCCTGCCATTTGCGCCTTGGTTAAGAAATGGATGGCCCAGTGTGCCCAAGATCTAGAAACCTTGAGCTGGATTAAAAACTCTACGAAACAGTGTCCTAAGTGTGAAGCACTTATTGAAAAGTGGGGTGGATGTAACCATATGACATGTAAAAAATGTCGTCATGGTTTTTGTTGGGTTTGCAAGGGTAGGTTCTATAAATTATTATTTGATCAGAGCTAAGTAATGTATCTTTTTGCTATAGAACCCTGGAGAAAACACGGTTTAGACGCTTACACCTGCCATAAGTATAAAGCAGAGTCTGTGAACTCTGATGACTGCTCAAAATACGCAAGAAGAAATGTGGAAAGATACTTACATGTGAGTCTACAAGTCCCGGAATATGTAATAGACTTAATCTGTTTTTGTTGAAATAGTATTATGAGCGATACATGAACCATCAAACTTCGGCTAGACTCGACAATGAATTATTCAGAAGAAAGCCGATAGATATAAAAGAGATTGAAGAAATGGAAGAAGATGGAACTCTGCCTTGTTTTCGAGTTAAAACTCTAAAGGACGCTTGGGAAATTACTGTAAAGTCAAGAAATACACTAAAGTGGGCATATGTCTTGGCTTTCTACATGAAAGAAACTAATGCATTGGACTTGTTCGAGGTAAGTTGACAAACTTCTATATTAATATTCTAACATAGCTATTAGAAGAACCAGCGAGAGCTCGAGATGGCTATTGAAAGTCTGTCTGAATCCTTGGGCAGCGGAAATGGCCTTAGATATGACGTTGGATATGAATTGATTTTGGACAAGTATACATATGCAAAACAAAGGCTACAGAACTTTCTTGATTATATTTCCACAGAGATTTTCGAAGAAAGTATTGAGTTTACTGTTGATCTCAGACAGTAACTTTTTGAAAGTTGCATAAGACCAAAATCAAACAAACATAAGAGTATACAAAAATAATAATAAATATATACAAAAATCAAATAGCATAGCAAGCTTTTATTTATTTATTTATTTATTTATTTATTTGGTTTTAATTATGTAACAAATGATGGTTCTATTATGATGGTATATACATGTACCTCTTTATGCTTTTAATCAATAACAACTAAGCTACTGAAGCTTTTATGGCTGACGTGCTTTAGCATATTCTCAACTGGGGTCGTAGGCTCCTTCTTTTCTTTCCCTTCCAAGGCCTCTTCCCCATCTACATCCTCCTCGCCTTCAATGAAATTCTTTAGGATTGACGCAGAAAATCCACAAACCATTGTACAGCCCTTGACGTCTGCAGTTACCGGGAGTGGTGTAGCCACCTCTTCATCATTATCATCATCGGACCAGCCGAGAACGCTATTGTGATACCACATTTGTTTAATAGGGTCTTCTTTAGTACCGCCAAGATTCCACCACACAAGCTCAGGCACATCATATCCGGCTTCTTTATATTTCTCTTCGATAGTCTGATACATAGTGTTGTACTTGGTTCTATCCTCGGTCTCGTCAAACTGCATATCAGAGAACACGAACAGTCGCTTCACCATATCCTTTTGAGAGATCTTGTTCTTCTTAGCCATAGGTAACAGGAGGTCAACAAAGATTGCTTCAAAGTTTGTTGAGTATCCCATAGGTGCCGCCATGAGATCGCTGATTTGATCCACAAACGTCTTGGAATGATCGATCTTGACTACAGTAGGCTCTTCTGAAAATGTAATGATGGCTCCGTCAAAAGGGGGTGCAGCCAGAGTAGCCAGAATTAAGCTCAGGCCTATAGAGCACCAGATAGGGACAACACCGTTGGAAAACTTTCCGTACATCGAACCAGACAGATCGCAGATAGCAATAGAGGATCCCAGATTTGCATTTCCATCCCCAGCCACATTTCGGATAGACTGAACCAGGGTATTCCACTGAGAATTCAACATCGATCTCTCTACCGCCTTGGCCTTTTCCAGCACCTCTGGGTCAGCGATTCCTTTGAGGAAACTCGGCAGCTTTTCTTCAAAAGGATCGGATTTATTGCAGGTATAATAAGCACGTTTGGCTAACTCGTGTGGAGACAAGGTAGCTCCGCTAATCGATTTATTTCCCAAAGCCACTTGCTCAATATACTCTGTAAATTTCTCCGGGGTATGCTTAAAGAAACGGCCAGAATTGTTTTGCATGCAGACAGAAGGAACGTGGCTAAAGTCAATGGCGTCCCACTGGCCGGCCTGCATCTTGCGCTCAGTGACCTGCAATGCTTCTCGAAGAGGACCAAGGTACTGCTTGCGATACAACTCACGGACTTTGTTTAGATAATACTCGCGGGATTCGCCCTCCTTTTGGTAAGTCTCGGGAGGAAATAGGAGCTCGGAAATACTAGTGGCAAGTAGAGTGTTTCTGTCATGGGATCTCTGGAGGGTAGGGGCCCATTTCGCAGCTAGGCTCAATTTATCAGATATAGCGTACTTGTATCGCTTAGGCTCGTCTTTAAGGTCCTGGAGAGTCTCATAATCTTTCTTCAACTGTTCTGCAAACTGCCTGGCCACCGAAAAGTGTAAAGCGCGGTACTTTGGATCGTTCTCCAGAAAACTAATGACTCGCTCTTGCCTGAATTTACGTGCCTGGCGGCGCTCTTGACGGGCTTTCTCAGTGCTCGCTTTCTGGGCTTCCTCGACTTCTTTGGCTCGCTTGGCTCGGCTGATTGCTGCTTCTTCTGGAGTCATGGTACGGTAGCTTTCCCAGATAGCCTTCAGATTGGCTCTACGATCTTTGAACTTGGGATAGCTGAACTCTGGGCGGACTTGATAGAGGGCCTTGTATTTTCCAGAAAGTACAGGGCCATTAATTTCACCAGTCGCGTAAATGCTAAGAAGGTTTGACAAATCTTTCCAATAGCCGTGCGACTTGGACTGACCCTTCAAGTGTTTCTTTTTCTCTTCTGGTCTCTCTTCTACGATATCCCAGCCATCTTTCTTAGCACTAGAATCCTTCTTAGATACATGTGGTACAAATACTGTCCCATTTGTCAAGACTGGCAGGTTGGCTAGGGCAGTCTGAGGATGATGGGTAATTAACCAACCGAAGGCCAAATAAAATTTCTCCTTTGCGGCATTTCCGCGATGGATTGAACGCGCACTGAAGATGATTCGAAGTGTACAAAGAGGATCCTGGGACCATGCCTGTTCAAGAAGGTTGAACATGGTTTCCAAGTTCCAGTCTTCTCCTCCAAGCTGGTAGTGCAGATCCAAGCAGGAATCCAGGGTCGAGACGTGAGCCAGGGCACCATTTGTAGTTCTTGTAAGATTGGTCGTGGCCAAAAGAGAATCCATAAAGGGCTGAGGGGTGGCGATGGCCAAGTCCTTCATGCCGGCAGCAACCTCATCAGAAGGGACATCGGAAAGCTCATTGATATCCTTGGAAAGCAAAACGGGATCATGGAGAGAGGCAAAGAAAGGAAGATAGGTAGGGAAAGTGGCGAAAGACATGGAAGCTAGTGAAGTAGGTAGTTGACAAAAAGGTGATAGTTGACAAAAACTGATAGTTGACATAAACCAATTGTCAAGTTCCTTTTATAAGCTATTAAAAAAAAAGCAAAAAAAAAAAATGACTGCGGCTAACCAGAACCTTAAGCTCCTCCACAATAACCGCAGTCAATGCACCAACTTCGCCACTGCCAAAAATAGGAAATGGGCCGGGATTAAAATAAAGAAAATTTAATATAATGATATAAAATATATATATAAAAAAAATTGGTTGTGTAACTGGTTTTGTCATCCTATATTTTTAAAATCAAAACTGTCAATTGAATTATAACTTTCTCCCGCATATTCGCTTATGCGTATCCTTCCATAGTTGATGTACAACACCATACCTTTAATCCAATCATTGATAGATCTTCCAAATAGTATTTCTGATCCCACCTATTATATGCTTCTTTTGATGAAAGTTAATCGAAAGAAGAAGAAGAAACATGTCTCACCGGTTGGAGCTGGAGTTTGCAAGATAGTCTATGAGAGACTAAAGTTAAAGAATAAGGCAGTTATGGTAGGCAACAGAGGCTTTTAACGAATGGCTGAGGTTACTGAACAGAATATAGTTAGTGGATAATATGGACAGTAGATGAAGATTATGGCGAAGAGAAAGGATGAAAGAATAGCGCTTGCGATAGGTGTTAGGAGCATGTAGAATACAAATACGGAAAGGGGAATAATAAAGATTGTGCATGCGATTCTGTAGCAGTTATAAAGCAGCCGTATAAGCTAAATAGTCCTTAAGTAAGCATTATACATTTAGAGAGTTATACAAATCCTCAGTAAAGAAGCCAAGAAGAAGAAGAAGTGTTAAAATGTGGTGTGAATATGTCTGGAGGGTTTAATGTCATGAAGAACAATTCCTTTGAAGAGCAGGTGGTGTAATAAGAGTGAGTTTGTTTTTGGGTATCCTACTTTGTGGAGGATCCTACAGTTCATAGTACCAGTAATAATTACTGAACACTCTTGGTTTCTGTACCGAAGTCTTGGAAATCTGGACGAAAAAGATGTAAGGACAAGTAGGTCCATGAATGGTAACCACTGCAAGGTTGTAATACCGAAAGCTTTTGTCTCGCCTTTCGATTAAGATCATGACTATTTTACTGGCATGACCTCTTATCTTGGTCAGTCTTAATATTCTCTCCTAGAAAACCTAATAATCGATGAATTTTTTTTTTTTGAGCAAGTATAAGTGTATTAGCAAAAAAAAAAGACAACGGCAAAAATTAATATCTACCAGAATTTTGTGTTTTATTATATTATATCTTAAACATATGCTCTAGTTGAAATCTTTTTACAATTATTTGGTATGGACAAACTGAAAGGTTCAGACGACTCTGACCGGCTAGTCTTCTTCTATTGGACTGGAACTTAAATTGAAAAAAAAACAGACATGCTTTTGATGGAAGATATTGCACTGTGAGCACTTGATTTTATCTAATCTGCATTTGAACTTTTTGGTCTTTCCACACCATAATTTATCAAATTACAATATATCAGCGACATAGATTCGATAAGTAAGACTAGCAAGAAAAATAAAATATTGTCAACTTTTTATTTTATTTTTCTTTATGGAACTTCCTTTAAAACTCACAGTAGTTAAAGGCTCAATCACTTCAATAGGATGAAAGCTGCAATATGTTCCGCGACATATGACACTTGTAGCCAATTTTCATCCCCTTTTATCGCATATTTTTGTCTTTTTGAAGTATATCTTCCTTCATAAACTAGAAGACGAACCTAAGTCTCCTTTATAGAATATTGTTAATGAAGGATTCTTTAAAGAAGTCTTTTGGTCACTCCTCAAGAACTACAGGCCAACTAAAAAGAAGGCTTTAGCAAAATCAGTAGTTTACAAGGATCTAATGCTCAGCTATTGAGACCAGTATTTTTAGTACTGCTTGTATGAACTAATCAACATAAGGTATACTCATCAAATAGCTTCTTACGAAACAGCAAAAATCCTTGCTACTTATCTGAATGAGATCAAATTTCAATTTAGAAATAAAATTCGAATGCTTCTTAATTTACTATTGGAGAAAAACGAAAGAATCGAGGCAATGAAAAATAGTATGAAGAATAGTGAGGAAATCGAGGAAGACATTGCGACAGCTGTAAAAGAAAACAATGATAGAGAGTATAAACTAAGTAAAGCAGGTTATTTGGTCAAGAAACATCGAACACATCCCTGAAGAATTTATTTCCTCTGCTACGCTTGACGTGATTCGTAATATCTTTGACACATATCCACCAGATTATCAATATTCAAAAGGCTCGATATATTATGACAGTAAAGCCAATCTGCTGAAGCACATTAAAGCGTACTACAGATTGTCAATAATGCGAGAAGTACTTCGAGACAAACCATTCAGCTGTTTTCCATTACAAAGATGGCTTATACAATGCTATATGAAAATCGATACACGTACTCTGAATACTCTGATCTTGAATTATTCCGTTATCAGTCACTTTAATAAGGAAGTGGTATGAGAAAGCGTTAGGGATATTAATTCCAAGGCAATAATACCCCAGGGAGAAGCAAAGGACGTGAAGTTTAGAGGGATGATATATACAGACGGTATTGAAGTGTTCGTGCTGAAGAAGAACAGTGAGACTAGAAAATAAAGGTGCTAGTAGCAAAAAGTCAATATCTTTGGTGAAAATTAATTTTGGTATGTCGAAGCGTTAGAGTAAGATGAGCTGGAGGCTGGAATCGGAAAATGCGTGTTTGGTAATCCTGTCAAAGGCGCATTATTGCACTACAGAATGCTGTTTTTTAAAAACTCAAAAACTCAAAAGCTCAGAAGCAGTGTACATTAGGGGGTTTCACCAGCTCTGGATGCTTGACTGATGGATGTAGCGGTAGTTTAATTCGGGAAATTATTGGCTGTGACGAATTTTCAAGAAATGAAAACTGCCAAGTGGAATCACTCATTGACAAACTCTTCCTCAAAGCACAGCAAGAAACTTTTTCCCTGTTCTGACATCCCCCACACACCCCTCCCTTTCTTCTCACTCGATCGACCACTTCTCTGCGCCCCTCGTTCCCTCTACTCTCGAGCCTTGCTTCATTTCTTACCTGTTTTCACCTGACTTCTCCAAAAAAAAAATTATAAAAATTTGTAGCTACCTTTGCCCTCACAATATAAAACCCCAAAAACACATTTTATGACTATCCCAATGATATTCACTTAATAAAATTTGAGACTATGCTCCCCTATAAACAAACAAACAAAAAAGAAAGAAATGAAAACTGAGCATCCAAGCATCTAAAAAAATAGTTCACCACTGGATGTCGTGACTTAGCCAAAATTTTGTAAATTTGTACTTTATGTACAATTGATGGCAAAGTTCATATAGAAGCAAAGTCAAAACCAAGCCATAATAAATCTATATAAAAGTAGTTATCTTGATACCAAATTATAGAAGTCTAACTTACTTTTGAGGAATTTGGGAATAGGCACTATATTTATGAGTACTCTAATCAAGCTTATTGTACATATGAATTTTGACGTATATGAGAGAAAACATATCAACCAAGGGCCATTAGGGTTTTTCGCCAGTCTTTTTTCGATACTTATTATTATTGGCTGGTGCTTAAACTACCGTTATATCCAACAGTCAGGCATTCAAAGCTGGTGAAACTCCCTGATATAGCAGTATTCGAACTAACATTAAGTTTTGACTTTATTCAACTACCCCTTATATTTTTAAACTTGCATGTAATGAAAAAGGCTGTGTCAGATCTGACGATTTCTTTTCGAAAACCCAATTAGGTATACAAATAATGGTTCAATATAAAAAATAAAAGTATGTGTCATATTTACAACAAAATAATAGCTCGATTGAATCTTAACAGCAATCTGTCCCGGTACTTATGTATACAGTAAAAGAGTATAGTATAAAGCCTTGCAAGGATAACAAATACTGTATTTCTTCTTCTCTTTTCTCAATTACCGAAAAACTTTCTTCCCACCACTTCTTAACCTCTTTCCTTATGTCTTTTGACTCACGCGTACCTTTCTGTCAGGACGAAAGGGAGGATCCATTATCTGTATGTCACATAGGCCAGCTTATTGGATTATGATAGTAACGAATTAGTAGATGCTGTCCATATGGCTAATTATTAGAGTCATTTTCAAACATTTAGGTCTTTCATATCCAAAATGAAGAATTTGCTGCACCAGGTGAGTTTTACACTTCAAATGAATTATATAAACTTTGGCGTAATTTACACTCAAACACTTGTATAGAATATTTTTTGGTATTGATACTGGCATTGACGGCACCCTTCTCTCTCAGGGAAATATTATACACCACCCAAATTATCCTTTACAAAATCAAGAGTCTCTTGCACAACAGGGCCTTATTTATACCCTACGCCGTAGACAGTGGCAGGATAATATATCAGAGCTATTAGGTATTCAATTGATTTTAAACACACGCGTAAACATAAATTAAATAAAGATACGTTTTGATTTTAAACTTTAGCATATATTCCGGCTGTTTTCATTCTACAAGACCCTTTAGAAACATCTGATCATGGTTCTCTATCGTTGCAATCTTTAAATAATAGCTCCCAAGGATATTCTCAAGGCTACTTTGAAAATGGTGCGCAGCCATTTGTTATAGCATTGTTTTGTGGCTAGCTATTTAATGATTGGGCTGTTTATCAAGATTATCAGCCTGGGACTCCTGAACAACAACAAGAATACGGCTTCCCCGAGATTGCTTTTATACATTATGATCATAATGGTCCATCATCTCGATACACCATATCTTTGGATTCAGCTTCTGTAAATGTATACCTATGTCTCGAATGTTCTTATATGACAAACAAGAAATTCAATTTTGAAAGACATGCGAGCACCCACATGGTGGATAGAACTGTTTATGGCTGCTATTATTGCGCAAAATTATACAGTACCAGATCTAACCTTTCAAGACATATCTTGCAAGGTAAATGTCATTAGCTTATGATAGCCTATAATTTTTTATAATTTTGTTCGTATATACCTTTTCCTTTTTGCAATGACTTTATCTATTTTTTTTCAATGATCTGTATTCCCACATCCACCTTCATTTCAATTATCGTTTCCATTTTATTATATTATATTTTATGCTCAATAAACCACCAGCGATTGATTATATACTCTGAGTATCACCATAATAGCCTGTGTATATAAAAGTTTATACCATTTGTATGATATGGTCCAATCCTAGTCTCATCTTATTCTTTTTCTTCCTTGCTTTTTTGGCTGGTAAACGGGATTCTTTAAATGCCAAATAGAAATATGCTACTATTGCTTCTTTTTTGAGGAGAATATTAGAAAGGATATTTTCAATACCAAATTATTCCTCTGAACTAATACCATGTAAGCCATATTTATAAAAATAATATATAAAGTCAAAGGAATTAAAATTTATATTCAAATATATATATTGCTGGAGCTTCTTATATGCTTTCTTTTTTATGCTGTTATTAATTCAAATATTCATTTGAATCTTGTTCATTTTTTAAAAAAATAAATAAAAAACTGTCTTCTTTGTCAAATTATGTACTCTCTTTATTTATTTTTTATTTATTTTTATCTTGTGTACACCCTTTTAAAGAAGTCTTGCTTTTATTGAACTGATCATTTTGCTTAGCATCTCTACCTTGAAAATATGATAGTAGTATGCTATCAATAATAGATATATATTATTGAACTTAATTATGATCTATTATGAAAAAAATATATTGGGGTATAATATAAAATAGTCATAGTTCAAATGTCACAGAAAGTATGTATATGGGATGTATTCAGTGTAAATATAAAAAGAGAAAAAAAGGAAAGCGTGCCTGTGTAATTGTTATTTTAGCTGCTCTGAGATTTAACCTTGCATTGCACCCTAAAGCAATATGTGGTACAATATTTAACAAAAGCACATATATTCACGATCGTTTGGCTTTTATACTCAATTCCAATTTTACCAATAGTCATTTTGAACCCTTGCAGTCATTTGAACCCTTACAGTTCCAAAAGAATGTTTCAGGCTTAGAATCTCTTTTGAAAGCTATTTTTTCCTGTTTAACAAAAATTAAAAAGTTTTAATAATAATTACACAAAAGAATGGACGGTCAATAAATAAAGTAGAAATATTGTAATTGGTTGTCTAGCCTTAATTGCTTTCACCTTTGCCTTGTGTTCCCATCTAAATTAAGTAGGATAATATTCTAATTGACATTATTATTTGCAGCATATAGTTTTATTTTCATTTTTATTTTTATTATACATAATAATACTCAGTCACATGTATCTCTTTTTTTTTCCTTTTTCCTCTTTTCCGATTTCTTTCTCACTCTTAACTTGACCTATCGATCACTCTAATCATTGCAGAACAGAAACCAGTATTCATTTTGAAATGGTCCGGCAATCCGATGGGAATCAACCTACAAATGGACAATCGTCCCGCAATGTCTCTGAGAAATCTAGCATGGCTATTTCCGAAGTAGAAACAGTAATATTCAGTGATAAGGAAGTCCAACCTTCTGGTAAGAAAAACATTTAATCAGGACAGTATATATAAAAACCATGCGATATATCCTAAGCTATAATTGATTCATATAGACACCAATGACATTGATATAGCCGAACGGCTTCCTCCCTCATTTGCAGAATCAGAATTCCATCATATTCAGCGTAGACAAGTCAACACCGCACGCGGAACTCTTTTAAAATGGTCCGAAGTACCCTCCCGCTATCCAAACTTGAGCAATGCATGGGAATTCGCGGGGTGAGCTTCTCTATATACTCTATACGAGTAATCATGCATAGAAATATGCATAGAAATATAAATATAAATATAAATATAAATATAAATATAAATAGCATTTACTAATTTCTGTTTTTGATAGATGGGGAAGCACATATTATATGGAATTAGAACCAAGCGACATTGATCAATTCCACACCACCCGAGATAAAAGAACACTTATAGGACAATGGCGTGCGACCTCAATTGCTGGAAATGATCTCATTGCGTCCGTTCTCTATTCAATTGGGCCGTGTGTATTGCAAGCAGGAAAATATGCACCGATTTCAATGTTTTTGGTAGCATTACTTATGTATCCTATGAAAAGAATCATTACAGAAGTCGCCACAGCATTACCCCTTAATGGAGGTCAGTTCTGTTTTTTATTTATATTTTTTATCTTAATAATATGTTTTTATGGTGTAATCAACTTCTTTTCTCTCTATATCTCATTTTATAGGTTGTTACAATGCAATGCTCAACACGACATCAAAAACTGTGGCAGCCGTTGCAGCATGTCTCTCTATTCTCGACTATCTCGCCACATGTGTGGTATCGGCATCAACAGCATCTGCATACCTTGCTGCAGAAGTCGATTTACCCGAAAAATTTTCAGCTTTTGTATTAACAATTATCATTCTTATTGCTTTCTCACTCGTCTGCATTTTGGGCCTAAGAGAATCTTCGACCCTTACTCTCTCGATATTTACCTTACATTCAATCACTATGGCCGTTGTAATGATTGCAAGTATAGTTATGTGGGGTCGTCAAGGAAATAATGTCCTGATTGAAAATTGGAATATACCAGATCCTGAAGGAACTTCACCACTCCGGATGATATTCAATGGTTTTTGTATTGGCCTTTTGGGAGTCACTGGCTTTGAAGTAAGTACTTTTATTAGAAGTTTTTTTTAAGAAAAGGCTAGTTCTGTATCCATTGATCTTATAAACCAATCGTCTTGTATAGTCTGCAGAAAACTACATCGAAGACTTGAAGCCAAATACATTCCCCAAAGTCATGAACAACATGTTTAGCTTTCTCTTTGTTATCAACGCCCCGATGACACTTCTTGTCGTTGTACTTGTCCCTGTTCCTGTCATACAAGCCAATGCAGCCAATGCTGTCTCTATTTTGGGACAGTACGCTGTAGGTGGAAATCGTTGGCTTCGCGTGTGGATCATGGTAGACGCTGTCATTGTACTTTGTGCAGGCGTTCTTACTGGTCTAATTGGTGCTATCGGGCTTGTTCAACGCATGGCAAGGTTAGATAACAAATCATATATGTACATCAGATTATTAATCACATTACTGCATCTATATATTAAATCTGATTAGTGATCGTATCTTGCCTCGCTTGTTTCTTATTCGCAACCGATGGACTGGATCCTATCAGTATATTGTCTTGGCTTTCCTGGTACTCAGTATCATTATGTATGTAATTGTTGGAGGAGACACAACATCTCTATCAGGTGTATTTGCTGTCGCCTTCCTATGCTCTCTCTCTACGTTTGCTGCCGTGAATATCCTGATGAAGTACAAGCGTGGTCGCCTGGTGCGATTCATTAAAGTCAACCTCCTTACTTCCATGGCCACACTTGGTGTTCTGATCGGCAGTTTGATTGGCAATATTATCATTGACCCTGAGATCGCTGAGTATTTTGTTATCTATTTCTGCGTTGTGCTCTTAGTTGTCTTGATCATGTTAAAGAGTGCATGGCTATTTAAGCTCTGCTATTGGCTCTTTGATCAGATGGATTTCTTTCATCGCTTCGAAAGCTTCTCCAAAAAGGCCGAGTCTTTCATTCAAAATCGTATCCAAAACATTCGTAAAGCACCATGCGCTTTCTTCCTCAAGACAGATGAACCTCACGTGATGAACAAGGCAATTCAGTATATCAAGCACAATGAGGACTGCGGACACATCAAGCTTATTCACATATACAATAAAGTCGGCGACATCCCGGAGCTCATGGAAAACCATCACCGTACATTAGATGAGATATATCCCAAAATACAGATTGACTTGGTAAAATACAAATATACAAAAAAATCTCTGCTGATTTGTACTTGAATACTAATTATTTATAACCTAGGTTTTTGTACAGGGTACATTTGATCCTGCCACAGTAGACGCGATTTCTCGACAACTAGATATCCCAAAGTCATTCATGTTCATTTCCTGTCCAGGCAAAGAATTTGAATTTAATTTTGGGGACTTTGAAGGAGTGCGCATTATCATGCTCTAGATTCTATTTTACTACCAGTTTATTTTTTTCCTTCACTTTTCCATCATCCTTATACACTGTAATTCACACTTTTTTTGTCTCTTCTACATATATTTATTTTGTTCACGTCTAGTAGACGTGTAATTCATACACCAAAAACCAAAAAGAGCACTCATTAAATAATAATAATAATAATAATAATAATAATATATTTTTCAATTGACGGATTTCTTCAACTATCCAATAATTCATTAACTATTGAGATGCCAAATTATGTGCAGCATAATAATGATGTTTCTAATTGATCTTCAACAACTCAACATCTAGAAAAAGAAATATGCAAGTCAGATTCTGCTGGATCATTCTATTTCTTAATTTATTTTTTCACTTACCGAAGATGAGAGTGGCACCACCAGGAATGAGTCCGGGGTAACCGCGGTCACCGTAGGCGTAGTCAGAGGAGCAAGTCAATCTAGCCTTCTCACCAAGAGACATCTTGGGGACACCTAAAAAGACACATACGCAAACACACAAATGTAAAAATATTAGAATTAAGTTATATTTGATGTTCTCTACTTCTTCTTTTTTGCTTTGCTTTGCTTTGGTGTTTAAAATAGCTGTGTATATTACCCTCATCCCAGCCCTTGATAACCTGGCCAACACCAATGACGCAGGAGAAAGGCTTTCCGCGGTCGCGGGAAGAATCGAACTTCTTGCCGTTCTCGAGGGTACCAACGTAGTGCATGGTCACCTTATCACCCTTCTTGGGGAAGTTGACACCATCACCAGCCTCGTAAGATTCAATTCTGATACAAATTACTTAGCCATAATATTCTTCTTTCTTGCATATTTTTTTGCTGCTTTTTTTGGTTTGCTTTTTTTTATTTAATCTCGTTTCTTTATATGCCTTACTTGACACCCATGTTTTTTGTAAATAGAGAAGAAGAAGAAAAAAGCAGATCTGACGCGTCAAGAAAATAACATCTCGGAATAATCTCCGACAACGGTGAGGTCATGACTTATTAAGCCACCGACACCTTTGTGGTATGCAAGGGTTTGGGTGTGTTCATTAAAGAAGAGATAGGACAGGAATGAGATTAGAGTCAGGTGATGAATGTACAATGCATATAAAGGATGGGATTTTGATCAAGGTGTTGAAAGTCTTTGAATGTTGTCTGCGTTTGAAAAGGCATCATCAAAGTCAGAACTTCTAAAGTCGACTTCTCTCTTTACAAGTTCAAATACTAAGAAACCAATGCTGGTGGCTGGCACGACTTTCATGACAGTAGTTGCAAATTCTTGATACAAGAATCTACGCCAGCTTCCGCCGTTTAATCGCACCTGCAGCTTGCACTGTTTCCATGTTCTCTTGTAAAGTTCATCAACAGGTACACGGGAGGACTTGTTGGTAAACTCTGACTGCCCTTCTTCAATATAAAATATACTGTGGATCTTGGAAAGGGGGTGTTCGATTGTCTGATAGGCCTACTACATCTTAGTATATTTTGTGTAGCCAGGCATTCACTTACCACAGCTGCTGTTGCTCCGGCTAATATAACGAACATTGGCTCAAGCATCCACGGAGGCTGTTCCGGCTTCGGAGTCAATTCAACCTCATCTTCGTCTTCTGTATTCCATCGGCTGTCGAGATCATTAAGTGACTTGTGAGAATCAACTTTTAGGTCATA
The DNA here is from genome assembly GCF_001638985.1 of Phycomyces blakesleeanus NRRL 1555(-). Lineage (NCBI taxonomy): Eukaryota > Fungi > Mucoromycota > Mucoromycetes > Mucorales > Phycomycetaceae > Phycomyces > Phycomyces blakesleeanus. Next base: position 2,860,080 of record NW_017265135.1, on the reverse strand, counting down.
TATTCCATCAAGATAATAGTAGTATCCTTGCTGCTTGACCCATTCAAATGTGGCAAAAAAAAGACCACAAGATAATGAATCCTTTTTTTTAAAAAAAAAAATACGTATATATATATAAATATAATAAAACACAAGATAATCCGCAGTCAGTTTACCAGCTTTGTATCATCCTAAATATCGTTCTTTTCACATACTCTCATCAAAGTCAAGGTAAATCCTCGATAAGCACTCGCCACTCCGAGTTCTTTTAGGGTTGACTTTGCGAACTGGTACATTGACTTGTGCTTTCCCTCCAAAAGATCACTAACTTCGAAACGCACTTTGAGTGAATCCAATGGTGCGGCTACAATTGATTGAGCTGCTCCTGCCAAACATCCTGTAATAACGTAAGCAGTCCAACCAGAAAATAAAAAGAAAGACATTAAATCATAGATTCTTTCTTCTTCTGGTTTCTTTAGGGTTAGTTGCTTCTAAGCATATACCGGCTGCGAATACGGCAGAAAATGGAGGTGGAGGGAATGGACGATGGAGCTGAAATGTGCTAGGTGGGTGGAAGAGTGGGAGAGTAGCGATATAGGTTGTGTACAGCACAGTGCCAATGACCGTATTGGCGATCAAGGGAGGAAAGATGTGCCGGGGAATGAAACTCCACTAGAGAATATCAATAAATGTATTCATCCAATGCCAACCTCATAAAGCCCTTACCCCCTTGGTTTTGACGGCGTGGGATATCATGCCAATGGAAGTATAGCGTAAAGAAAATTTCTTTGAGGTTGTCTCATCGACAGGCATAAGTGCCCTGGCCATAATAAGATAATCCACTCGCAGAGGCCTGAAAAGCTTTAGGGTTGTGGGTGAGGAGTAGGAAAAAAAAAGAAGAAAAATTGGATTAGTATCTTACCTTTACAGGGGTCCTGTAAAATAAGTAGAGTCCCTGCATCATCAACGTACGGGCAATAGCTGTAGACCCACCAACTGATGTTGCATCTTTGGCCTTTTTTCGTTTGCTCACAACAGGGGTTGTTCCATGAGTAAGGTCAGGTACAGGAAGTGCTGATGGCAGTAATGGAGCGATCGTAACTGGAGGGTGTAATTGCGGTAATTTAAGGACAGGAGGCTTGGCTTGGTTGTTGATGGATGTGGGCGTCTCAACTGGTACTGGCGATGCCAGTGTCGAGAGGGTCATTAAGCACTCGTCAAAGATAGACTTTCTTTCCCTTAAATAGCGAATCATATTGTAGGGTCCGTAGCTGGCCGAAGATGATAAGCCACCCCATTTTTTGAGCGGAACGATTTAAACACTGGACTCCTTGTGGTTCTTGTACAATTCAAGAGGATATAGTTAGGGTTAATAGGATATGATAAGGGTTTCTATGAAAGCACAGGGCTTCTCTTACAATTAATTTGAAACGATGTATATTTCATTCTCATCCGCTGGGTACATCTAAAAAGTATGTTTTAGAGGGACAGCTTGATCAACCTTTGTGCACCCCAAAAACTCTAAAATAAAATAAAAGCTGATGTTATCCGTCTTTATGGAGATCGTTGATGGTGTGCTGCTTTTTTCTTTACGTATATAAACTCAATGAGGTGGTTTATTTTGATATCCTAAATTCTCTAGGCTATTGAGACAATATAACATGAGCTTCTTCTTTTTTTTGTATAGAAGATAAAGAAAGGAAAAGAAGAAAGATAGGCTACAAGATCTAGTCAGGACGGAACACTGCATGTGAAAGATAGTATAAGGTGTTTAATTTTTATACATTTTTGCTACAAACACATTTTGGGAGTTCTTCCTTGAATAAACAAAATTGAGGTTTTCTGATTGTATTTTATTTTATGTTACTCTATTTTATAATATATTTTTATGGCAAAATTACCGTAGATCTAATCATGTAATAGCAATTAAGTTCCATTATTGTACTTGGCATCTAGTATCTCTATTAAATAGACAGGATCATCTTTTTGCTTTTAAGCTTACATGACATGATTATTTGCAGAAATAAGTAAAATTATGCTCCTTTAAATAAGCAAGGATAAATTAAAATAAAGCTATATTGATGTAAGAGTGTATTTGTAGTGATATATCCTACAACAATATATATGTATATGTATGTGGGTACCAACTACTTGTTCTCTTTTATAGAATTTTTAAAACATTAGTCTACAAGTTAATAATATATGGTTTTCTTCATAAATTATTTAATACTATTTGAATGAATATTAGCCGTTTTATATTATATACTTTCCGTACTTGTTTTTGCACATGTGTGTTTATTTTTTATTATAAAGCTCCAGTATCGTGTACAAATAATATACGGGAGATGTATGTAACGAGAAATATATTCGTATATCTCAACTATAATGAAATAAAGAATTGTATGTATATAATTTTTAGCTGTAACAAGGTGATTGTTGTATGTGTGTGTAAAATTTGGCTCATAGATGAACTAATATAATGTCTAACAGATCAATACCATATTCTAAAACAGCCTGCATAGTCTCCCAATAAATAGGGATTTTCTGCGCACGGATCATGCTCACGTGAAATATCAAGTCCCGCTATTTGAGGAAAATGATTGTGTAAAAAGCAAATCTAGCCTGGGATATCTGTATGAGAGAGTGTATTGTTCTATACGCAAATATACCTATAGATATTATAAAAAAAAAGTTCCAAGAATACTCAAATTAACCATATGTAGGTTAGATAAACTTGCTTAAAGCATTGTGTGGCTTAGTATTATCCAGTAAAAATAGTCACAAATACTCCTTCCCCTTTGACATCAGTGTTGGTTAATTGTACTTTCTTTTGTTGTAAAAGAAAAAGAAAAGAGTACTTACAATGGCATTTAAATTTAATTTCACGGCAAGCACATCATAATTGGCATATATTTTGACGTTGAGACTAACATTACAATAGTGTGATGACCTCGACCTTGATGAGACAGATGAAGGACAGCAATTAGAGTCCTCCCTTGGAGACCTTTCCCTCGAAGAAGAATGCAACAAAATCCCTTGTCAGCAATACGATATCCTTGTAAGTTTACAAGAGTGTATAAATATACCATTTAATGTACAAAAGGCTTGGAAGAGTCTAACTGGTACACAATTAAACAGTCTTCTGCCTTGCCAACTGTTATTCAAGCTGATATGCTAGAAATTCCTTCTGTGGAGAAGCTAATTTACAAGCGTACACTTGCTGATGTCAAATTTCAAATGGCCGAACAAGACACTTTGGTAGATCAAGGAGACAATTCTTCGTCCGAGGTTGTATCTATGCTCAACCTAAGCGGCAATAGTGATTTAATCCGTGGAGTTTATGAAGGTTAGATTTCTAGATAAAAAGATATACACACACAAAATTATGCTCCAATGATGCTAAAAGGCATTTAGGTGGTTTCAAGACTTGGGAATGCTCGGTTGATCTTGTGCAATTCTTATCTCAGCTCCCCAAAGAACAGATTACCAATAAGAAGATACTTGAGGTGAGAAAATAAAAGAAATAAATTGGATTGTGGTTTAAAATTCTATGCTGATAAATTGTGCGTTATATGCGTGTGTTTATCTATGCTTAGCTTGGGTGTGGATCTTCACTTCCTTCCTTGTACCTTTTGTCAAAAAATGATAGCAATAAGGTTGATGTTCAAGATTACAATGAACAAGTGATTCGATGCATCACTATACCCAATATTCTTCTCAACACGATTCTGACCATCCAAGATCCCTCTACTGCGATTAACGACAACAAAGAAGAAGAAAACGAAGAATCTTCAGAGTCTGAAGATGATGAGAACGAAGGCGAAGACGAGGAAGAGGAAGAGGAAGATGAGGAGGAAGATAGAATCATTGGTGATTCCAACACATGCGATGCAGAAGCAGATATTCCAGCAGAGCAGGCGCCTGATATGCTCAGACGTCTCAGCGAGCGCACAAAAGCATTCATAGGTGACTGGAGTGGTTTACCGGTAAGCAGTGTACAGATAGATATATAAAAAACAAAATACTCGGTATCCTAAATCTGTTTCTGTTTCCTTCCCTTTAAACAAAAAAAGGATAAATTAAACTTGAAAAATGATGAGGATAAATACGATATGATCGTCACTTCAGAGACCATCTATGCAGAACATGCTCTCCCTGATCTTATCCGTGTTTTCCAAAAGGCACTCAAGAAGCCAAGTGGTGTTGGGTAAGTCCAAAAGATATATTATTTCATGATAATTTATGCCCTGTATTTAAAATTATATATAGTTATGTTGCAGCAAAGACTGTTTACTTTGGTGTGGGAGGTGGTATCTTGCCATTCTGCGATATCTTGAGAAATACAAAGGATTCTGATGGCGACAAATTCAAAATTGAAAAGGTGTTTGAGAGTGATAGCACAGTAAAGCGTGAAATCTTGAAAATCACCTGGGATATTTAGGATAATCAAAATATACATATAATCTCTCCCTCTTTTCTCTTTCTCTTTCTCTCTCTTTCTCTCTCTCTTTGCCTCCTCAGCTCACATATAAATGTGATTGGTCATGCTGTTCTACTTAAGCGCATACAATAGATTTTGATACTTTAAATGTTATGTTCGTATTTTATATATTTATGTGTGTGTGTCTATATGCTAAATTCAATGAAATAAGCATTCAATTCACTCGTATATAATGTGGCAAATGATTCAGTTAAACGAGCAATATTATGACATTAGTAAACACAATAGCTCTAATAGCAATGGTATAGAACTAGTGTCACACTACCAATAAGATGCTTTGATTTATTATGTAGTATCTGATACATTTAAGACCAAGGGCTTGTATAGTATTTAAATTATCTTGTGAGTCTCTGAGAAGACACTTCAAGAAGAAGGTCACCGCTAGCATTTGTTTTCTTTGATACTAGTAAAGAAATTTTAGCTGTAATTGAATACAGGTGAATCTATTTACAGGCATTTTTTTGGTTGTATATATGAGCGTAATATAGTATATATAAGAGAACAAAAAGAGAATAGCAGTGTGAATTGTTTGTGAAAAACATAGTATGGTATGGCGATACACAATAAAGATCGCCGAGATTTTGTGCGTGTCTGTAAACTCCGCTCTGGCTGTGGATTCCTTAGAAAATTATAGACTTGAATGCTAACACCTTCTTGGATTAGTTTATCTGATGTTTGAAATCTGAAAATATTGTCTGGATAACTATAAAAGTCCTTTTAATACTTGGTACCAAATATCGTATTCTTCTTTGAATTTTATATAGAAATACAGTACAATACAATATAGTACAATGAAACAGATAAATAAATAAATAAATAAATAACTAGACCTCAAAGAAAATAAAGATCGTATTATTGTGTGTATAATTATACGATTGCTGTAAATTTAAGTTTACATGAGTAAATTGAACATGAGGGAATATGGTCCAGTAGAATAGAAGTTTCGGGAAACAGATTTGTATCCAATACTATTAATAAAGTAAGATTATTGTTTGTTTTTGTTAGTACTATTAATATTGTATGTGACGAGCTTCTTACATGAGGTATCAGTATTTATAGCCTATTATTATCTTAGCAACTGATTGATGTAGGCAATTTCCTCGTAAACATCTTTACACGATTCATTGCTAACTAAGATTCTCAAGGCGAAATTAGGTCTTGGTAAACCAATCTTAATAGAAAATATAGTCGGAGCTGGCGTGGTAAACAAGACGACAAGTAATTTATATATATATATACGTGTGTGTAGGTGTATAAAAGTCATGTACTTCTCTATTTGTATGATTTAATTGTTCTCTATCTAATACATTTGATTTGATTTCACAATAAACAACGTCGCCTCAACGATAAATATGAGTATATATATATATATATTTATATATTTAACAGTAAAAAAAATAAAATCAAACATCAATCTTCCCTATTCAGTAGTCCTTGTTCCGCATCTCCTTCTATGGCAAGAGACCTTACGCATACAAGACCAGGAAACCCGGAACAGAAAATAGAATAGGCCACAAAGAAAGTAGAATAAAGCAGGCTTTTATTTTATTTTGCTTTATTTTCATTTCATTACTTTCTTCATGTCATAATTTGATTCTTTGTCGAAAGTATATAAAGCCCTAGAGCTGCCTATGAATTCACTGTTATCTTAATCTCTCTTTCCTTTTCACCATGGTTCACCGTACTACATTCCTTATCACCATTACTATCCTTCTCGGAATATTACACGTCACATCTGCTATTGAATTGACTGGAAGTGGACTTTGTGCCAACGAAGAGGATTCTTCAGATTGTTCCCAAGCATGTTCCTTCTTGGTTCAAGGAAACGGCGAATGCATATTTAACCAGTGTGTCTGCAACGACTTTGAGAATGGAGAATGTCAAGGCGATGATCACGAAAGCTGTGATGAAGTCTGTCAAGAAATTTCACCAGAACTAGTTGGGTATTGTACAGATAGCCAATGCAGCTGCCTTTCTTGATCAAAGTGTTATTCACCGATTCGCGCGTTTTCATATCATTCAACTCACCACCGTCAACACATATCATCCCCAGCACATACTACACCGTACGATGTATTCCCTCTCTTTTTTGGGCTCCAAAAAAAGCTTTACTTTACTTTCCTTCCTAACTTTTTATTTACTTCCTCAAGTGCTCTTTCCCCTCCTTCCCTTGTTCTCTCTCTCTCTCTCTCTCTCTTGTAAATGTTCTCCAACAATAATAGCTTTAAATACTTGTAATAAATAAATTATGATAATAATGATATCTCAAATATATATATTTAGATATTTTGACCTTTTTATTATGTAAGTAGCGCAAATTTTGTAACAAGACACTACTCAAAACGTGATGAGTGCAATTTCGACTTTCTCTGCCTTCCATAATAAAATCGAATTAAAATAAAATAATGAGAATCTCGGTAGGACAACACCAAACATATGCAATTTAGACTCTAGTGAAACCCTGTTTTCTTTTTCTTTTTGGTTACATATGAGTTTGTACACAGCTTCGAATCATAATTCTCCTGAAGGTTATCCGGCTGTCTTCCCTCATATGTGTGTATAGATATATCCAAATATAATTTAATATATACATGTTACCCTGGTACTAAACAAATTGTAACACTCGCTTGTCATCCAAACTTAATACCACTGACAGCATCAAGATTTCCCTCCCCTGGTCTGGCCTGGTACCCTTTGCTAGCTTTTATTGTCAATTTACTCTGTTTCTCAAATGATAATTGAGATAAGTGTGTATTTTTAGCATCTTTTATATATGCTATACTTTATCTCTACAAATTAAATACCTACACCACATAAATTTTTCTCTTATATATATTTATATATCCAAATTTCAGCGGATTGACATTTCCCTCTTTAATATATATTCTGGCTTATGTTGAAGAATGGTTTTGGTGTGTGTTTATGTATATAAATGTATAACGGCAACAAGACATACTCGTAATCGATTACTTATAATAAAAACAGCCTGAAGAAGGGGGGGATTATATGAGGGAGATATAAAAATCATCTTTCTTTCTCTCATCGTTGATTGTTTTTCATTTGTAATAAATATATATATATATATATATATATATATTGTCTTTTGAGCCCTAGATGTTACAATCATCCTTCCGAACCATGGAAATAAATTCGAATATCAATCTAAATTGAGAAAGCTCCGCTGGACATCAGTTAAAACGTCTTTACAAAGAAAAAAGAGAATTATACTAGAACGATGATAAGTATACATTTGTACCCCAGATTGAAAGAGTGTCTACGTTTTAAAGGTGGACTTTCTACTGTATACCTTTAATTATTCAAATAGACTATGTTTTGCTGTGAATTTATACATATGTATACATATGTATATACTCTCTATAGCACATAGTAACAATTCAGATATAAGCACTAATACTAATATTAAAAAAAAGCAAAAGCTTTTTGAGGTATTTTATTGCGTTTTATTGTGCCTACTCCCATAACCCCAACTCGAGTATCTTCGTCACTAGTATCTTTAAAGTTAGGGAGTATTGCTTTGAAAGGGTGAAGTAATTTAGTACAGCTCCTTGCCAGAAATAGACAATTTAAAATAAATAAAAATAAAAAAAGGATAGCATTTTAGTAGTAAGCATCAATATCTGAATAGTTTTTTAATTCAACTTCTTTCTTTTATACTCTACCTTCTCTTTCATCTTAACCATGAAATTTTCTACTTCTATTCTTGTCATTTCTCTTGGATTGCTTGCCCTATCAAACGTGGCCAGAGCTGAAAGTAAAGTCATCGAACGTGGTGCATGTACAACGGCAGATGAGAAAGCCGAGTGCTCTCAACAGTGTACCGAAGGTGCCCTTCAACCAATGTGTGTGTCCGACACTTGCTTCTGTACCAATGTCGGTGTTGGCGACTGCTCGGAAAATAATAACAAGGGGTGCAAAGCTATCTGTCGAACTCTAGGTCTCGAAACGACAGGCTGTTCTGACGACGAGTGTGTTTGTGACTAAAGAGTAGTATTAGTACAGATTTCTTGCGCTACAAGCCATAAAGTGCATCAACAGCCAGAGTCCCAAAACAGCCCAAATCATTCTCATACATCTCCTTTAAAAAGACATGCTCGTAATGTTTGAAATAAAAACCAACCAACCAAAAAAAACATACATATCTATATTTCTTCCCTACTCTTCCCCCTTTATACCCCTTGGGGGTAGTCACTCTGCAAGTCTTTAATGGTATTATATCTGAAAATGTTAGACATGGTTATTATTTATATGCAATCAATTGGACGCTTTTATTCTCTCGGTACACTTTGGTGTACTATTTTAGATTCTACAGAGCATGATGTACCTATCTACTCAACCAAATATAAAAAAGACAATACACTACACTACACTACATTATGAATCTACTGCGTATAGGCATTATTCTCAGGTTAAAATACACCAATAAACACATAACATTGCTTAATATATGTACTTGGAAACCCTCTTATGTTTTAATATCATTCAACAAAAAAAGGCCTCAAAAGAATCCTTAAATCTGAGCACTAAAAAACAATTTTTTGTATTTGTGGTAATTGTAGTAGCCTAAATTAGAGTATTTTATATGCTATAAATCATATATGTACTGCTATTTCTTTCTTATTGAAAATCGTAGTATTTATACTAAAGAGTCTGAGACTGTTATAAAGGAAATAAATTGAGGATTAACAGAGTCTTGCTAGTGTTGTCTGATCGTGACTTTGAGTATGATTCAGGGGACCTGAAGATGTATTGGTTCGAATCGCAGTTACATTTGAGTACTTCAAAGACTAGATGCACAATTTACATATATTTTCTTTTTAATAAAACATAAAAGCAAAAAACATACTAGTAATTTAATGAGGTTCTCTCTAAATGTATTTTATTTATTATAAAGTTGTATTTCATAAACAAAGAATATTTGAAGGCTATATTTCAAGCATTATCTTTATTCATTTTTTTACATGTGTAATGTTTCTTTCTTCCTCTTTTACCAGCATAGAGCTGTTTCAAAAAAATGTGCGGTTATTGGCTCAGGATACACTTCAAACTTACTCGTATTATGTGTTCGTAATCCAAAAAATCTATCCAGGATGATCATCAAAACTCCTCTGATTCAATAACAAGCCCACATTCTGTACACGTTTGAGTCGTTGTTCCATCTTCGTCTTCAATAGTGTCTTCAAATTTGTGCTTGTGGGGACCTTCTTGTCTCTTTCTTTCCCAGGAACTTGTCATCGTTTTACGTCTCATGTCTTTAATTCATGTATTTATTTATTTATTTAAGAGGTATTAGGTTCGTATAGTGAGATGATTAAGAGAAGATGTTATTATTATTATTATTATTATTATTTTACCTGCAAGTTTATCTTTGAATTTTTTATCTTTCTTTTCTTTTTTCTGTGCCTCGCGCCGTTCATACTCTCCATCTAGACCTTCTGGTCCTCCCCATTTTTTAAAAGCATACTCCTCTACCTAAGCACTTTCTAGCATTAAATCTTGCGTGCAAAATGAAATTTATATACCCACCATCTCGCGAACATAAAGCATCATGTTGTTCCATGTAGACTTTCGAGGATTTGGTTTTGACCAATGCGGAAGCAGATCTTTATCTCGCAACTCAGCTACAGAGTATACATTTGAGTGAATGAGTGAGTGAATTCGTTATTTTTTCAAATACAAATATAATACACACGATCTGTCAATAGATAGTCCTATAATTAGATAAAGTCATCAGTAAAAGTTCTGTCTGCAAAGGTCAGATTTTTCTGACCTCTTTTGCTTCTGTTTTTGTAATTAAACTGTATTTTTCAGGGAATTTCTCTTTGCAAATTGGACATATGTTGATTGAGAACACCTGAAAGAATACAGGATCAAGATCCATAGAATCACATTCTTTGCATTTTGGGTTTTCTGTTGGATCGATTGATGGAGCTTTTGTTCATTTAATATATATTTATATATGTATAAATTATTAGTAAATATGTATATATATATATATATATATATATATATATATATATAATGTGATAATCAAGCTCATATATCTTACGGTGATACGGTACAATTTTTATATTATCTTTCGATAGTTCCTTTAGACGATCGTCTTTTTCTTCTTCTACAATGTATCCTCCTTTTGAATCTACCATTTTGCTGAAATCGTAGTCGTAGTAAGGAGTGATTGGTCTAGATCGCTTTGAACGATGTTGTACTGCGCCTTCATTGCCAGCTTTGGGATCATGTTGATCATTGTTGGTTTGATTCGTCTGTTCGTTCGCATTTCTTTTAAGTTTAAGTCGCTCTATTGCTTGCAGTCTGTTTGATTCCGTGCGTTGTTTTTGCTCTTCCGTTAATGTGTTTGCCATCGTGCTTAAAGGAAAAAACCTAGTTAACTTATTTTTCTTTCTGTTGCTTAATGTAAAATATATTATGATCTCCGACAATCTGTGTGCAGGCAGTCTTTAAAAAAACTAATACTATGCTGAACCCAGCCTTCACAGTTCTCCTTTGTGATCTTGGTACTGCGTTCTGACAATTACTCTGTAAAGTCACCGGTATCTAGTCCCGAATTTCTCTAACCCAAACCCTTTAGTTTGGAGAAACGCTCCTCTACTGAATTAAGGAAGGGAGAGTAGGGGGGCAAGAACTTGATGTGGTGCCTTGTCGTTGCCATAAAGTCCCTGACCAAATGAAATCTGTGAATAGGCGCGTTATTCAGGACAAACAATTGAGGAACAGGGTGGGTTTCATCAAGTTTCTTTATGGGCGTTTTTAAGAAATTAATGAATATTTCAGTGTTGGTGCTTTTTGGGACAAGCTTGGCCGAAATATTTTCTACGCCATTGTTGGATATTGCCAACAAAATGCGGATGTTAAGTGACATATTGGTATTCATGCGCATAGCACCATTTCCCCCCTTCTTGAATCATCCTTGTTGGCGAATGATATAAGCATATAATCCGGTTTCATCAACAAATATACAATTGGCTACATATGCAACTCCAAGTCCTGGAAGAGACTCCACAATTTTTCTTCTTCCTTCGATCGCATCCGGGTCGTTTCTCCTCTCCTCTACATCTTTAGTTATCTTCAACGTTAACCCAATATTCTTCATGCTCTGTTGGTAGAGTCCACTGAACTTTATCCCTTTTTCCTGTAGATCGCTGAAGCGTTCATATAGCTTCTCTCTCATCAACTCAAGAGTCAATGTGCAGTCTTCGCCAAGAATCTCGATAAGATATTCCGAATGTTCTTCTGTGGTATTTGTTCATTTCTTTTTCCTACCACCTCTTTGCTTGACTACGACCTCTCCATTTTCTCTGTAACTGTCCTTTATGCTGTCTACAGTAGATCTAGGAAGGCCAAACATGGGTGCGACTTCTGAAACTGGCTTATGTTCCCTTTTTATAGTCAAGTCGACGATTCTCTTGGGTAAAGTAGTGGGAATTGCTTCATTCTTCTTCTTTGGTGTTCTTTGGGTCTTATTTTTGCTACTTGAGCTTTGGGGTGGAATGTTTTGGGATGGGAGAGTCATGATAAAATAAAATAGGTAGAATGAAAAGGTAGAATGTCACTATATTAAAAGAAAAAGACTATTTTGTACTTAAAATCCTGTATCTAGTGTTTACAGTCGGGACTACTAGCTGACAAAGACTATTATCTATATTGTAGCCATGGTAAAAAGGGGCAGTAGACTACTATTTAAGAAGATGGACTCTCAAGACAACAGATATACACTCAGTGTTTAATTAGGGGGAGTCAAATAATATTTATGACTAGGCGCATGATGATGAAAATCGGCTGCCAAAAATAGGAAAAATGGAAAAGCGTTTTTAATGAGATAAAAAGACTACTTTATTTTGCTTCACTAAACTTTCTCTGATAAGGTCTCGACTTCCAGCCTTTTTATTATTACTTCACATTCATTCCAATTCCATTGCAATAATTTGTTATTTCTTTGCAAGGTGGTAGCTATTAACTATTATACCAACTGTCTTATTATTCCTGAGTAGAATAAATTAGATAATATCTGGTTTACATTGCTATCAGCACCATTCATGAAAATCATTTTCTTTAATATGCATTTCTCATTTTTTCAATTCTCTTGTTCACTTTACAGACTGATATCTTTCTATGTTAAGTAGTATATATAATTATGTAGTTTACCAAAATAAGATTAAGTTTAATCGAGTATCCACTTCCGTGAGGACCTGTAGTATTTTACAACTTTATTTTTAAAAAAAAATAGATTTATTTTATATGACAATAATGAAATTATCAATATTATTATTACTTATTGTTCATAATTTTTTTTTTGGTAGGGATTATTGTTCATAAACTAGTAATAGTGAATATTTTCAGTATTTTAATAAGTCACAGCGATAGTAACTATCCAAATCAACTTCATACATGAATACATTATTTCTTAATCTGGTATCTTCTTTAAAAACACAGTGTTTAAATAAAGTTGAACAAAAGAATCAGAAAAAATAGCATGCATATATAATTTAAAAAACTCTTGAAAATGAAAATAATAGAAAGATATAGCTTTTATTAAATGAAAACTGGCAAGAATTTGACCACAAAGCTCGATTTGATTGGTCAAGAGCACGGAAATAAAAATCCCAAAAATATAAAAATAGGACCCACCGTGATTTGAACACGGGACCTTAGGATCTGCAATCCCACGCTCTACCGCTGAGCTATAAGTCCTACTTGTTGAGTTTTATGTTTGTGTAATATATAAAGCAACAAAAATACAGTGTATTTATATTATAAAAAGCTATAAATTATAGTTAAGTAATATATATTAGGGTGTTTCAGCAGTTTTAGATGCTTAGATTTTACATTTGCATTAACTTAATACGTGAGCCAATGATAATTGATATGAAAATAAAACTGTAGAAAGCTTTTGTATTTCCTTTTGCTCTTAATTTTATTTTCTTATGAAATATTCATAGGCAAAATTGGAGAATCTAAATTTGTATTCTATAAACAACTAAGGGTAGTGTGGTGATCCAGACACTCGGATGTTGGATTTATCACATATAAGAACATATTCATATTGGGATAGCATAGTAGCTATCATCTTGTCAGTATAAAATATATATAAACGATTAAGTAATCAGCCCAATAATTACTATAGTTAGTACTGTAGATAATATCTTTGTTGTGGGGAGAAAATAAAGCAAAATATAATATAGACGAAAGAATTCGTGAGAACTTGTGTAGGTTGTTTATTTCAAAAGAAAAGTAAAGAATGATAAAATTCGATTGTCTTTCTACACGGAACTATCTACTGATATTTATATGTTTTTCTAATTTGTAATTCAGTGTGTGCTTAAGTAATCTTTATCACGATGAGTCATATTCCAGGAGTATTGTTCTTCTGGAAAGATCCGGAAAGACCAATTGATATGACACTTCTCCAGTCAGATCAGTCCAAGAGTTTTGGTAAAGAAGAGCATTTATGCTATTGGTAATATTTTAGTATTCCGACCCAGATACTCGGGTAATGTTTCATAATATTAGATAGTTGTAGTTGTAGTCTCTCAATTAAGTATTTGTATAATAAAAGAAATATGTAGATGAAATATAATGATGCCATATATATAATGTATATGTATTTGTATATCCCATGTCATGATGATAATAAAAAATAATCAATTATGTGTATGATGATCTGTGTATTAGATAATATCATAAAGGGAGATCCGTTTGACTGGAATAGCTGAGGATATTATTTTATCCTTCAGTCTTACTCTCAGATTCAGCAGTAATCAATACTCATTCACAACAATCTTAAAGATTGTTAAGATAATTATATCATACTGCTGGGTAAACTGTGTCAGATCGATATGGAGCTAAATTTAGTAGGGAGTCTAAAGCTCTATGTAAAAGAAAAATGATAGCTAAGAGCTAAAGAAGTACGATTTATGATTTGGTATCATAATTGTAATACTAACACTAGTTAAGCAGTAAATATACTCTAATAACCAAATATAGTAAAGGAAGAAAGCTTTAAGAAACTAAGACATAATAACAAGAGCAGATTGTGTTTTCTTATAAAAAGGAACACTTTTTATTTATGAATAAAGGATAGCTTATATACGGCCTCAGGATTTCCATACCTTTCCATTAACAAATTAATTAATTTCTATAATGTTGTGTCCATGATATATATATATAGAACATCGGAGAGGTTGGAATGTGGTATTTCAGGTACACAACAATATAGAAATTAAATATTTGAAAATAGAGACGGATAGAAATACTTGGAGACTGTATATAAGCTATCCTTTATTTATAAATAAAAAGTGTTCCTTTTTATAAGAAAACATAATCTGCTCTTGTTATTATGTCTTAGTTTCTTAAAGCTTTCTTCCTTTACTATATTTGGTTATTAGAGTATATTTACTGCTTAACTAGTGTTAGTATTACAATTATGATACCAAATCATAAATCGTACTTCTTTAGCTCTTAGCTATCATTTTTTCTTTTACATTAGAGCTTTAGGACTTCCTACTAAATTAGCTCCATATTTCTCTGACACAGTTTAGCTGACAGTATGATATAATTATTGACCTGATTACTTTATTGTTTATATATATTTTATGCTGATAAGATGATAGCTACTACATTATCCCAATATGAATATGTTCTTATATGTGATAAATCCAACATCTGAGTGTCTGGATTACCACTGTTGTATCTAACATAATTGTAGATTCAAATAGAGAGCACAGATAATAAAACAAAGACATATTGAATAAGTGACCAGTATCAATTATACATTATTTCTTACACTATCATTAAATAAAGAATATACCAATAATAAGATTACATATCTTAGTCAACATCACTAATCACTCAAACAAGAGTGTAGATAATAACTTAACAATATATTATCTATGATATAAGAAAATAGACATCACATGATATACTCATATCATTATTCTAAATACATATGCAATGTCTATATAAACTCATATAGCAAATAGCAATAGAAGATTATCTCTCTTTTTATCAATAAACAAAGTCTCACCATACTTCTTGTCTGAACTTTGTTTTTCTTTCTTTTTTAAAAATATAACAGCCACAACTCTAAAGAATAGCAAAAGATAAATAATGTTTTTTTAAAAAAAAGTAATTTATTTACACAAAGATATATATCTCTTTAATATTAAAGTATGGGATATTTAGGATTGTTTATAGATTAGTATCTCAATATATGGAAAAGTAAATATTGTGAGAGTGTTATTTGTTAAAGAGACAAAATAATATTATTTATATCTGTTACTCTTGTTGTGAATGAGTATTGATTACTGCTGAATCTGAGAGTAAGACTGAAGGATAAAATAATATCCTCAGCTATTCCAGTCAAACGGATCTCCCTTTATGATATTATCTAATACACAGATCATCATACACATAATTGATTATTTATTATTATCACCATGACATGGGATATACAAATACATATACATTATATATATGGCATCATTATATTTCATCTACATATTTCTTTTATTATACAAATACTTAATTGAGAGACTACAACTACAACTATCTAATATTATGAAACATTACCCGAGTATCTGGGTCGGAATACTAAAATATTACCAATAGCATAAATGCTCTTCTTTACCAAAACTCTTGGACTGATCTGACTGGAGAAGTATCATATCAATTGGTCTTTCCGGATCTTTCCAGAAGAACAATACTCCTGGAAGATGACTCATCGTGATAAAGATTACTTAAGCACACACTGAATTACAAATTAGAAAAACATATAAATATCAGTAGATAGTTCCGTGTAGAAAGACAATCGAATTTTATATTTCTTTACTTTTCTTTTGAAATAAACAACCTACACAAGTTCTCACGAATTCTTTCGTCTATATTATATTTTGCTTTATTTTCTCCCCACAACATTTTTTTTCGTGAACTACAATGAACTCTCCTGCTGACTTGTTTCCCGCTGGTTTGACCCCTGTTCCTGAGGAGGCTACCTTGTCCCCCATGTCTGCGGATGAATTATTCTCTGACTTGAGTGAGCCCGTCCTCTTTCCGGATGCTGCCCCTGGTTTTGGTTCCGTTTCTGGTTCTGGTTCCCCTCCCGTTGGTAGAGAAGTAGCAACTGCTTCCTCCTGTGTGGCCGTTCTCAAGGCTGAATTGGGCAACCACATCGAGGCCTTCAGCGCTGCTCATGTAGCAAACAATGAGCAAGCAGCTGATGATGCACTCCGCAGGATCGAGCGCACAAGATTGGCAATCACTAGCCTTGAAAAGTGCAGCGAGATGCTTGCCTCTCCTGGTACAAACACAGAGAGAGCTGGCCGTGAAGGAGGGTTGACTCTCAACAGAAGAGATCTTCCCAAATTCCAATTGGCCTCCAGTATTATTAAGCCCTTCCCAAATGAAGAGGTTTTTGAATCAGTTGGACATTTCCTACGTACCTTCAAGAATGTGATCGAGTCTTCTTCCTTGGACATCGAGAGAGTTTGGAAGAAATTCCTCCCACTTTGCCTGCCTCACACTGATGACGGATGGGTAGAGATGGATCTTAAGAAGTGTATTGATTGGAAGGCGGCGAAATCATGCTTCAACAAAAGACATGGTTCCAGCTTGGTGTCTCGACGATTCACAGACCAGGTCTTTACAATGATGATGAAGAACACTGAGTCCATCGGTGATTACTCGAAGAAGTTCCTCCGTGCGGTTTACAATGCTGGTTTACCCAAAGACGATGCTCGCATCGCTGATCGCTTCCTTGCCTCGCTGACCTTATCAGTGCAAACACTGGTAAGAGTTACCATGGCCCGCTCTGGTCCCAATGGGGAGTCCAAGCGTGATTGGACTGTAGAGCAGATCACGCAGATCGGCAGAGACATCCTTGGGGATGACAACAGGCTCTATGCTGAGGCGACCCGATTGATTCCTGGTTCCCGTGGGCAACCTGAGAAGAATAACGAGGAACATCCCAGAAAGAAGCTTCACCATTCCAACAAGATAACCAAGCATGAGAAGACATTTTTCTGCTCGCACCATGGAAAAAACCCGACCCATGAGTCCAGCAAGTGTTTTACCTTGATCAACCGCAAGAACAAAGCCAGTAGTTCCAACAGTCGCAATCCTTGCAGACGTTGTGGTGAAAACTACTACCATGGTCATGTCTGCAAAAGCAAGAACAATGAGCCAATTCTCATGGTATCCCAGTCTCCCGCAAAGGATAAGTCTGAGCAGACGCTCAAGACGATCCAGGACAGGATAGATGAAGACATGGAGGAAATATCATTTGAATGTAAGTACCTACTTGACAGAATTGAGAGAAGAATTAAAGCTAATGATGCGTTTAATCTTGTAACTCCAATCATAATAGAGAACCAGAAGTTAATCGGGATGATCGATACAGGCAGTTCCCGCACGTTTATAAATTTGAAATGTTTAAATAACAATTTACAAATAACAAAAATAAATTCTTCAATTGGTTCCTTTAATTTTCTGTCTAAGAATAGTAGTACAAAGAGATTAGGAAAAACTGATCCTTTAAATTTTAAATATATAAATGGCATCACCTTTAAGCATGCACCAGAGGTGTTAGAGTTTAATACGGGTTTTAATTTTGATATCCTCCTTGGAAGAGATATTTTGGCAAAGATGAATATTGGATTAATTAATGTTGCATATGATATTGAAGGAGAATATGTCCATTCAGATAATGCAAAAGACTATGCCGCCATTTATGAAAATCTAAATATTGATAAAGAGAAAAAGTTTGAACCTGATAATTCGCCAGCTGGCACAGCACAGCAACGAGCAGAATTTATGAGCTCTATTAAAGCATCACTGGAGGAAAATAAGAATATTCCCGTTGAGTCATATTGTCCTTTATCAGAATCTATTATTCGTTTACCTACTAAGGAAGGTGCGACGGCTTACAGACGGCAGTATCCTATACCGCACGCTCTAAGACCAACACTTGACAAGCAAGTAAAAGAATGGCTTGAGACAGGAACTATTGTCAAGTCCAAGACCAACACTTCCTTCAACAGTCCAATGTTGCTTGTTCCAAAGAGAAACAAAGCTGGTGAGATTGTCAGTCATAGAGTGTGTTTAGATGTGCGATTGTTAAATCAGATCCTACCTCCCACATTCAATTATCCAATTCCAAAAATTCAAACAATATTTCAAAACTTAAGTGGAAAGAAATTCTTTACCACACTCGACTTATCCAATGCGTATCATCGTTTCAAAGTTGCACCTGAGGATGTACACAAACTGACATTCACTCACTTAGATGGGCAACAGTATAGCTTTATTAAAGGCTGTTTTGGCTTGAAGATGCTTACTTCACAATTTCAACATGTCATGGCTACTTTATTTGATAAGATTGACTGTGTACAGAATTTTGTTGATGATTGTATTGTTGCCAGTGAAACATTTGAACAGCATGTCAAAGACGTAAAATTAGTTATTGAAAAATTGTCATCCGCGAAGTTGATTCTGAACTCGGAAAAGTGTGTCTGGTTTCAACATTCAGTGAGATTGCTTGGTTTTGTCGTCAATGAGACAGGCACCAAGGTTGATAAGCGAAAGTTGACAAATGTTGACAAATGGCCTATTCCTACAACTGCGAAACAGATTCAGCAATTCATGGGTTTGATCAATTACTTCAGAGATTATATTCCTATGATTTCGAAGGTAGCTGAGCCTATTTCACGTTTGAGTCATGCCAAGAATGTGTCTGGTCAATGGACAGATGAGCAGACGAAAAGCTTTAAAGCACTAAAAGACATATTGCACCAAGATTTAATTCTTCATTACGCAGATATGTCACGTGAAATGTATGTGGCCACAGATGCATCCCTTTATGGAGCAGCTTGCTTATTGTTTCAGCGAGATGAACAAGGGCGTGATAAATATATCAGCTTTGTATCAACTTCCTTAAGCCCATCGCAGCGACGATGGAGCACAACTAAAAGAGAATTATATGCAGTCGTTTTGGCGCTTGAAAAATTCTGTCCATTTCTGTGGGGCCGACAGTTCACAATTTTTACTGATCATCGAGCACTCATTTATCTCCACACTCAAAAAATCGCTAATCCGATGATGATTGGCTGGATTGAGACACTCCTTGACTTTGATTTTAAAGTGGTCCATATTCCTGGTTTGTTGAATAAACTACCTGATTTGCTAAGCCGCTTGTATCCTCCAGAGGATAGTGACAAGCTGGTGGAGGATGATGGATTGAGAAAAATCAGAACAAATGACTTACAAGCTAAAAACAGAGTTATTGTTCAAAAGAAAAAATATAGTAAAGACAGAGTGCTAAATGTACTTGCAACGCAACTCGTCGAAAATGCTTCAGAGTCGTCCGACTATATGTCACCTCCTGAAGAAAAGCGTAATGGCTTACTAAAAGAAGCACATTCGTTTGGTCACTTTGGAAGTCAAGCTATAGTGAATGATCTTCATTCACAAGGCTTACACTGGACTAATATATATGAAGAGGCTAAAGAGATTATTCGTTCTTGCCCTGAATGTCAGAAGCACAATATTAGCAAGAAAGGCTATCACCCATTGACTAATGTTGTAGCATTCCGACCATTTGATCATATTGCAATTGACTTATGCGGTGAATTCCCTGTATCAGAGGATGGACACACGTACATGTTAGTTCTGGTTGATGTATGCTCCAAGTACATTATCTTGAGACCACTGCCAAACAAGAACTCAACAACAATAGCTAAAGCATTGATAAAGATTTTTGGAGATTATGGTTTTCCCAAAGTAATGCAAAGTGACAATGGTCTGGAATTTAGAAACTCTTTAATGTCAAGCCTATCTAAAGAGCTTGGGATTGATCGAAGATATTCGACAGCATATCACCCACAAGGAAATGGTATTGCCGAAGCCAGTGTAAAAATTGCAGAGAATACTGTACGTAAAATGATGAGAGCGAACAGCAATGACTGATGTCACTATCTACCGATTGTTCAGCTGTGTATCAATAGACATATTCCTCAAAAAACACTAAGTGCGCCGTTTTCATTAATGTATGCTCGCAGAGTCAATGTGCCTGATGAGTATGGTGACAAAGATAAATACTCTCTTCCAAAAGCCACAGTTACAATTGATGAGCTAGAGAAGCAGATTGATCATATGAAAAATATTATATTCCCTGCCATTAACGAACGTGTGTTAAGGATTAATGAGGAATTAAAAAAGAAATATGATCACAAAAATATCCTAATCGACATCCCCAAAGGAACACACGTTATGGTCAGATTACCACATCGATCAAATAAATTGGCACCTATTTATGAAGGTCCATATACAGTGGTTCGAAAGAATAAAGGAGGATCGTATGAGTTAAAGGATGAGCAAGGTGAATTGTTACACCAAAATTATACACCCTCAGAACTCAAGATGGTCACCATCGATGAATCAACAATTGAGAATGAGCTCTACAAAGTTGAAGACATTCGAGATCATCGTGGTACTGCTGGTCAACGAGAATATTTGGTCAAATGGGCTGGCTATGGCGAACGCGCTAATACATGGCAAAAGGCTGAAGACTTTACCGATTCCACAATTGTACAAAAATATGGAAGAAAGTTAGAGAGTTGGAACGTTTAGAGAATGAGAGAGCTGAAGACTTGATTAACAAAAGTGCATCCTCAAAAAAGAAAATAGTTCACACTTCAAGACTAAATGGTAAAAGTAACAATAACGATGAGCACAAGAAAAGAACACTTCCTACCACTTTGAGTAGAGAAGAAAGATTACACAAAAGAAGAGCAACAAAAAATTAAAATAACAAAAAATGAACACGTAATCCACAAAGCTGAGTTTACAGTGTAGATCTCCATAAAGTACAAAAATTATGTGCATGATTGACTATAATAAAATAAGCAATTGGCCAGACAATGAAATAGTAAATGAAATGTTTTATTGCCGAATCAACAAAAGGTATTGTTGAATCTGGTGGAGGATAATGTTGTGAATGAGTATTGATTACTGCTGAATCTGAGAGTAAGACTGAAGGATAAAATAATATCCTCAGCTATTCCAGTCAAACGGATCTCCCTTTATGATATTATCTAATACACAGATCATCATACACATAATTGATTATTTATTATTATCACCATGACATGGGATATACAAATACATATACATTATATATATGGCATCATTATATTTCATCTACATATTTCTTTTATTATACAAATACTTAATTGAGAGACTACAACTACAACTATCTAATATTATGAAACATTACCCGAGTATCTGGGTCGGAATACTAAAATATTACCAATAGCATAAATGCTCTTCTTTACCAAAACTCTTGGACTGATCTGACTGGAGAAGTATCATATCAATTGGTCTTTCCGGATCTTTCCAGAAGAACAATACTCCTGGAAGATGACTCATCGTGATAAAGATTACTTAAGCACACACTGAATTACAAATTAGAAAAACATATAAATATCAGTAGATAGTTCCGTGTAGAAAGACAATCGAATTTTATCATTCTTTACTTTTCTTTTGAAATAAACAACCTACACAAGTTCTCACGAATTCTTTCGTCTATATTATATTTTGCTTTATTTTCTCCCCACAACAACTCTTAAAATCTTTGTAATTCAAATATCTGTTATGTAATAATTGATTTACATTGTATGAGTATGTAGTGTACATGTGCCTGATATATAACAGTTATGAAGATTGTTAACTTGCCAGATTTATTAGTAAGAGAGAATTAGTATTTGATTGTAGAGTCTGTTCTTTACTCAATTGTGGTGTGTATATTACACTATATATATTTAGTATTAACTTTATTGTTTTTGATTGTTTTATATCTAAAATAATATAGTGCTTATTTATCTCAACAGAAAATCTTTAGAAAGCAAGTGAAATTCGTTTTTATTTAAAATAAAATAAAAATAAAATTAAAGTAGACTGCTATAAATATTCTGATAAATAATACTATATCAGTATCTATTTTTTTTTAGTATTAAGATATCAACTTATAAACAGCTTAAAATATTTTAATTATTTATTTTGTTTTTTATTTACATTAATTATCTTTAAAATATATTGAAAGTATCTTATGCTTTTATTTTATTCAATAAATAAATAAAAAAATTTCGTTTAAAAATATAATAGCTACTAAAATTTTTCAGAACTTAGTAATATATTTAACTTTATTTTATAAATTATCACTTCAAATTTATATATATTAACTATTCTCTCGTTATTATTAAAAAGATTTTATATAAAACAAACTTGAATATGCTTAATAGAAGCAAGATCCGAACATTCAAATATCCTTTTTCAAATTTGTAAATATAGCTTTTATTTATACTATCAATTTCAGTTATTATATATTAATTCATAATGCGAATTCTTTCTATATTTATGTCACTAATCTTATCAGCTCAGTGAATATGAGGGTTGCCAAAACACTCTAATGTAAAAAAAAAGAAAATAAAGAAGTTAATATGCAAGGCGTAGTGCTCATGAGGTTGATATAATCAAAAGTTGTAATTAATTAATAAATTGTTTCTCAAGCTAAATATTGGATAAATATTAGATGAATATGTATCCGGGTATAAATAACATTCAGCTTATTAAATAAATTATCTAACAAGGGAGTACATATAATAGAGGTGTTGAGTTGTTATAATTTCAAGATAAAAAAAAAGAGGGCAAAGAAAGGGAAAAAAAAGATCATTTTTTAAACGATTCTGATTGGCCAGCCTTCTTCAAGTGTCACTACAATTGAGAAAAAGAGCATTTTTTACAGGAACAATGTGCCATAGAATGCGAGATATAGAATAACTCGCAAAAATAGGGCTTCACCTTTGCTGTTCACCAATGTACGAGGGAATTGAAAGGAAAAATACTTTTCATAGTAATTTATTCGATTCCGAATGGATATATTTGTCAATTTCCTCGATGATTTCCTCGTACGCTGGTGAACAGCATAAAAATACAAGTAATCTTGTAGGTCATGTTTGTTTCTTTATCTAGTTTTGCAACTTGTAAACAGTCCAATGTACAATCTTCCTCTAAAATAGATTTTTGGATTAAAAATTAAAATAATGACAATTGAATATCACCCTAATATTAGTGTGTGCTAAAAGTGTCAAAGTTACAAATCCTTTGAATCAATCATATTAGTATTTGTACCAAAAGAGACTTGAACTGTTTATAAAATTTCTCAAAATCTTTGTAGACAGTGTAATGAAATAGGATGTAACCCAGACTCAGGGGGGTTTGTTACCAAATGGTAAGCTATTAGATTTGAATAATTTTATCGTCTTTAATTCTTGTACTAGGTTGAAGAAGTTGGGAAAAAGACTTTTTGCATTGACTGCAAAAACACGGTGACATAAAAAGTGGGATATATATAAAAGAGAGAAATTGGTGCTTAATTAAAATTCTAACTGTAAAACACACTTTAAACCCCGGAAAACTTGCAAAAACCGCCTTTTTTTTTATAGGGTATATAATTAGAGCGTCATTCTTTATAATATAGTTGTAACTTGTTTTGTTGCTTCACTCAAGCATTCTACTTGTCCATAAAACGACAGATTTTATAAAATAAAATATCATATATAGTGTTGTGCTGTCTAATATTGGGACGCTTAACATAATGGATTATCCATTCCCTGAGCGCCTTATATAAAAAAGTTCATCAATAACAAATTGATATTTTTTTTAAGTTACTAAAAACTCCTTGCGAATTATGTAGTTCAGAGCAGTTTAATTAGTGCAAAATATACATCCGCTATTGAGAAACCATATTAACAAAAAACTAAGTAAATGATATGACACTTGATCTTATCCTAGAACACAAGTGTAGTATCCAAGTACCGAATGGCTGGATGGACCAGTCATTGACAGTGTGCATGGTTTACGCGTACCATGACGTCATGTGAATACACCTCCGAAGATCGCAACACAGGACTGTGGGTTGCCGGCAGTTTTAGGCAAAAGGGGAACGCACTCGAGGTTATTTGGGTGGAGCTTCTTCGTCGACTTTTTATTATTATTATATTTCTACTTTCACCTTTTAGTTAATTTAACCTTACTTAAAAAGGTATCAGCTAAATATCCTCTATTCTCCTCGAATCTCGAGAATAAGCAATATGTATTGTCATCTAACTGCATGCCAAACAGATCATGGGCCAAACACTTTCAGAACCTGTCGTTACCAAGACCACCCACAAGGAATCCAGCAAGGATCTCTTCTACGGTGTCTCATCTATGCAAGGATGGAGACTGAGTATCCTTTTTCATAATGATATTTAGATGCCCCGGATGTACACTATACAAAGCCAATTCTCTTCCTATCCTTCACTCTTACCCTTTTTTCTCCCGTTAGCTATGGAAGATGCACACGCCACTCTCCTGAAACTCGAGGATTCGGACGCAAGTTTCTTTGGTGTATATGATGGTCATGGTGGTAAGTATTTGGTGCGAGGTTACCCTAAAAGAAATAAAGGGACAGGAGTTCCCATGTATTTTCTTTTTTTTGTATCCGTTTTAATCCATGACACACACACACATATATATAGGTTCCACCGTGGCTCAGTACACAGGAAAGAGACTTCATCGCAAGGTGTATGAAAGCGAATTTTTTGCCAAGAAGCAGTATTCTGAAGCTATGCGTGATGCATTCCTGGGCATCGACAGGGAATTGAGCGAAGACAGCAACTATGCATTCGATCCTTCCGGCTGTACCGCTGTAACAGCTCTAGTTACCCCCGAAAAAAAAATTATTGTGGTAAGATATTATAGCCAAGGAAGCAATAGTACGTAGCAGTGTGTAGCAGTGTGTGGCAAACTCCCCTTACTCGGAACGAATAGGCAAATGCTGGTGATTCAAGAGCTATTATCAGTGTCAACGGCAAGAGCAAGGCTCTTTCGTATGATCATAAACCAGTCGATAGATTGGAGTCACAGCGTATTATTGCTGCTGGTGGCTTTGTTGAATTTGGCCGTGTGAATGGTAAGTGATATGTCCCATGGCTACACACAACATATATTAACATTCTCTATCTTATCAGGTAACCTTGCTCTTTCGCGCGCTATCGGTGATTTCGAATTTAAGCGAAATGACCATCTCCCTGCAGAAAACCAAATCGTGACATGTAAGTCACTCTCAGTTCTATTTCTCTATAAAACGTATATTAAACTGAAAGCTTAGGTAACCCTGATATTATCGAGCACACTATTACGGATCAGGACGAATTTTTTGTACTAGCATGCGATGGTAGGACAGACCATTCAATTTGAAAGAAAAGATGGAATTGACATTTTGTATAGGTATCTGGGATTGCATGACAAACCAAGAGGTTGTTGATTTCGTTCGTACTGAGCTCGGTAACAAGGTGCCTCTGGATGAAATTTGTGAGTTAATGATGGATCACTGTCTGGCACCTGATTGTGAGGGTGGAGGAGTTGGATGCGACAATATGTCTGTTATGATTATTGGCATTTTGAATGGTAAAACAGTCGAGGAATGGTATAACTGGATGGAAAAGCGTGTCTCTAGTTCAAACAAGACAGATAGCCTTGGTAATGCTGTTGAACAGCCAAAGGAAACACCTAAAGAAGGAGGCAATACAACTGCTGCATCTACTCCAGATGTTTATTCCATTAGTAGCAAAATGGGTTAAAGCGCATGTTTGTGTGTATGTACAGGATTAGATATTGATAAAAGAATGAGCTCATTTGCTTTTATTTTGTTGTAAATCAATTTACCACGTTCCCCCTTCATATTACTGTATTTTCATATAAAAATATATTGGTGATAACAACATTTCATTAGCTCTCTAGTGGTTATTGAGAGCTGCTTGGAAATTCTGTCTTAAGAACCCGATTAGCTTTCTTCTTAGGCACAGGAGCTTAATAGAGCCAAAATATTAGTTTGATACCAGAGTTTTAAATCAGTTTATACAGCTTACCATGGTTATTCTCACGAACATAGAATTTACGGAGTAATAATACAGCTTCCTCTGCATGTTTATTTCCCTCTGAGGCGTAATGTTTTGACACGGGAGTTTTCAGACGCGGGCTAATCAAACAATCGCGCATTTAATATATACATATACATATACATATAAATATATTCGTGTAAAAGCTTACTCGGTATGAATGTCAAACACTGATCCATTTCCGCCAAATTTATCATTTCCACAACCAAAGTAAACATGCCTTATACCTTTATATTTTTTTATAAGTTTTGCTTTAATTTGTATTAGAATAAATCAACGTACCTACTTGGCGTAAAGCAGAGGCACACATAACACAAGGCTCCACTGTGACGTACAGGTCAGTGTCAGAGAATACATCGGCAGTGTGCTCCTTTAAAATGTCATCAATTGCCTCAATCTCTGCATGACGGGTTGCCTATATTTATAAACTAGGGATGAGTAACCAGTGTCTTGGTTCATCTTAAAGATCTTACATTGAATGTCTCATTTGGTTTATTGCGCCCATGGGCAATAATTTTACCATTCTTTACAAATACACATCCTACTGGTACTTCGAGATTATCATAGGCTTCTTGGGCTACTTTAAGCGCTTCCAGCATAAATTGATCATTGTATACAGATGTTGTCATGGGGTTTATCAGGAAGAGTTTGTAAGTAAAAGAAAGTCACACTTTTTTGTCTTTGTGCATGTCTCAAATATGTGTTTTATTTTTTTTTGATGTCTTTATATATATATATATATATATCTTTAAGAGTAAGATGCTGATAATATAGATACATAAAGTAAAAGTGATACTACCCAAAGATACATATATGCTTTGTAAAAAAAAACCAACGTATTCTGACATTTATGCTGTTTCCTCGGCTGTACCTTTTCCCTGTAGGGTTTGGCATTGTCGTTTGAGGACATATATTATTCAGGGCGGTTTCGTGCTGCCTGTTCTTTCACTCTTTTCTCATACTCCTTTTTATCCTTTCTATACTCATTTGTCATGGTCAGACAGCATGTTTCTCATATCTAGTTGTACCCCTACCTAAACAATTCATATGCTTCATGTTGAGCGGGACTATCAGGGTTGGGATCATTGAGCAAATCTTGGATACCAAGAAGTATCTATGTGATTTTTTCCCCGTTAGACACAATTTATAGTTCTATAGCAACCTACATGGATAGCTAAATTACCTGTTTGATGGTGATAGCCGGTTTCCAGCCGTCATCTTCACTTAATATAGAGAGACAGACTGTACCAGATGGATAGATGTTTGGATGAAAAAGGGGCGGAGTAAACTTGCCTGTGTACAGATATGCAAGTCAGGATGCATTACAGCCCCACACAGTTCCTACAATAAGATTACTTACACTTGGGAGGTTTTGTAGGGTATTCTAAACCAAACAAAGACCAATTAGATGCGTTTATTGACAAGAAAGATCATTGTTTTTGCCCGAGAAATGTTTTTACCTTCAGGGAAGATCAAATCGATTTTATAGATTCCATTCTCCCAAGGAGTCTATTCAAAGATACTCAACAGCTATCCTAGATCCGCATAGTTGACAGCTACTCACATTTTCCTTTCCAGGTATACCACACCTCCAATGTAATAAATTAAGTGTATTATCTTCGTTTTTAATAGGTCTGGTCCAGAACCCCTGGGATTCGCATTAGTTTACAGGGTTGCCATTTATTTTGTGAATTTATAGCTTACATGTGGATGATCTTTTCTCCATTGTTTACGCTCTTCCATGAGACGCACACGCGCAATTCCTGTACTCATTGAATTGTATTGAAAACTGTTAAAGCAGAATAGATTCTAGTGGGGGGACTTTGGATGTGTACAAGTCGACGTCACAAGAAGATATTTAAAACACGTCAGTGAACATTAAAGTTAAGTCACTTGTAAGTGATAATGAGGGCGGGTCTTAATCGGTGCACCCACTCTTTTTTTTTTAAAAAAAATTATGGCCCTCAATGTGCACCAGAGCGGTTCCCCATTGACGCTGATTGTATTTTATTCCAATCAAATTCCCCATCAGATAAGGATTATATCCAGTTTCGGTAATATTAGTATTTTTTGTAAAACCGGTAGTTTAAATATCGTACTGTGCAGTGTTTCAACCATTTCCATCGCACAAGAAAATATGATCCTTGGAACGTAATTATAAGATAGAGAAGAAAGTAAAGCAATTAAAGGAAGTAAAAAGAAGCTACATTTCCAAATTAAACTCAAGGAAAGGGACAAACAGCTTTCTGGTTCTGTGTTCAATTGGATGATTGATTTTGTCACCTTGAGATAAGATTCATCATCGATAACTCCAATTTCGGTCAATAAGTCTATCACCCACGCGAGCACAAGTGGCAGAGATAAAAATACAAATTTTGATCAATTGGTGTAAGCAATTCAGAACTCGAAACTTGAGATATCGCTATTAGTATATATACTAAACTCCTTGACGTATTTGCTTTAAATCTCGTTAATATTGCTCTTATTAATGTAGGATTAGTAAAAAAAAGTCAATGAAACTTCGGCCTTCAAGGCAGAAGTTACATGTGTGTGTGACGTGTTATTAACGTTGAGTACATCTATGTGACTGACCTTTAATCATGATATGAGACATCCATCTCGACAATGATCTATAAAGCGGAGGTTTCGCAGGGTTTATCTTCTAATATACAC
The DNA here is from genome assembly GCF_001638985.1 of Phycomyces blakesleeanus NRRL 1555(-). Lineage (NCBI taxonomy): Eukaryota > Fungi > Mucoromycota > Mucoromycetes > Mucorales > Phycomycetaceae > Phycomyces > Phycomyces blakesleeanus. The sequence goes on along the minus strand of NW_017265135.1, from coordinate 2,830,899 downwards.
TTTTAGCAGACTTTAACCTTGGTCGATAAGTATATTTGTACACGATTATATATTTTGCTGGCATGCAGTCTCTGGAATCCTACGATATATCGCCTCAAACGGGGTTCCTTCCCTCACAACCTCCTCTCCGTCGACTTCCATCTGCTTACTTTGCACCATGGGAGTCTCTTATGGAAGACTGTAATGGTTTATTACTGGCCGGTAAGCTCCGAGAAAGAGTCCACAAGGTAAGGCAACACAACCCAGAAAACCTACAATATATGCTTACTAATATTCCTTTCTTGCCAAAGCTTCCTTTACTTGACTCAATCCGGCTCCAGAATGTTCAAGAATACAGACGAGCATTCCTGATATTATGTATGGTATCCCACAGCTATGTTTGGGGAAAGCATGAGAAAACATTGGAGGTAATCCATACATTAAATCAAGTGTCACAATCGCTTAGTTGACATACAGTGGGACAGCTGATAAATGATTGGCTAACATCGATCACTTTCTCACGGTCAGATATTGCCTGCGTGTTTGGCCGTACCTTGGACAGCTATAGCAGATCATCTAGGTCTCTGTCCAGTTGTTTGTCACGCGGCAGTTGTGTTATGGAATTACAGGCTTTTGGACAAAAAAGGGCCACTTGATCTAAGGTAAATCTCATTTTGGCTCAAATTATCCCACGGCTAAGGCCATTTTTTCTCAACAGCAATTTAACTACACTGGAAACCTACACGGGATCATTAGACGAATCATGGTTCTATCTTGTCACGACCGAAATTGAGGGTGCAGGTGCACCATGTCTGCAAGCCATTACAAACTCAATTGAGCATATTAAAGATGGTGATTACTCTGAATTGATCGACGATTTGCAGGTCGTACATTCTGCACTAGAAAACATGAACTCTGCACTCCAACGCATGTACGAGAAATGCGACCCCTATGTATTTTACTGGAAAATAAGACCTTATCTGGCTGGGTGGGAGAATATGGCCGAGGTTGGCCTTCCTTTCGGATTGATATACGAGGGCATAGACTCGCACTGGGATGCAGAGACCGATGAATACGCAGATATGAGTCATCTCTCGGAAGGAGAGCGTCTTTTACGCCAATACCGCCGTTATGCAGGAGGGAGTGCTGCCCAAAGTAGTCTTATTGCCACTTTCGATGTTGCGTTTGGAGTTGAGCACCACCCTACAGGGCAAAAGTCTCCAATAAAGCTGGACTCTTCCGCATTGCTCAACCGGGATCGTTACACACATCCTCAATCCACAAAACCCGCTGATGAACTCAACCATCCAGACGGGTCTGCTACCCCACAAACTCCACCCACATTTGTACGCACTAACCGTAATCGCTTTTTGCGCGCAATGCGAAAGTATATGCCCCTAAACCACCGCAAGTTTCTTGAGGATCTTGAAGTTGCAGCTAACCTAAGACCATTTATGCTCCAGCTTCAAGAAAAACAGCTTATTACCCATTTGACAGAAAAAGAAACCCGGCTTCTGGAACTCTATAACGGTTGCCTGAATCAACTCAAGCTTTTTAGAGATAAGCATGTCCAAATTGTTACTCTTTATATTGTAAACCAATCCCGTAAAGGCGCCAATACTGGTAATGGTGGATATGCTTCCGACAAAAAGGAGCCTACACCAGCAAAAGCCACCTTTACACCAACAGTCCCTATCAAGGAAAAACCTGATACTTCGGAAGCAGTAACTGCCCTTTATCCTCAGGCCGCCCTTGAGTCAGAGCGAGGAATTCGCGAGGGATCTGTATCTGCAAAAGTTAACCAGTTTTTTCCGCAGTTAGGCCTGGCTAAGCATGTTGACCCAAAGTCCGGTGTTGTGCGAGGTACAGGAGGAACAAACATTATGCCATTCTTGAAGCAATCTCGTGATGAGACGAATGATATGAAGTTACCCATAATTGACCCAAAGGTTGATTCAAAGACTGTAATCCCAGAAAAGAGTTTCACAGATTGGATATTGCGTCGATGAATATAATATTAATATTAATATTATAATTTAAATAGTTATAATTCAAATAATATTAGGAGTTTAACTTGTGATATAAAATATGTAATTTATCTGAGCTATAGATATGTAGTAATTGCATACTACTATGGATTTTCTTTTTCTTCCTTATTGTATCTCGTCAGGTGCTTTCATTTGATTATTTATTTACATACAGCACTTTTATCTCTATTACACTTTTTTATCACCCTTAATACCCTAAGGTGCATTAGTCGAAAAGTGATAGGAAACAGTATGTTGATTTGTATTGACCACATCTAGTGGGGTTGTTCCGTCAAACTCCCAATCAGGTGTGCGTGCCTTCATTTCTTGTCTTGTCACGTCATCCATGTTCGGATCTGGGCCGCGTCGATGAGCCTGCTCATTCAATTCAATTTTAATCCGAGTGTATTGTGCGGTTGCATTGTGTGCACCACTACAAATGTATAAATCCAATATCTGTTGACAGACATCTAGTAGAAGAAAAGTTAATATTTACGTCGTGCCCCAATACACTTATATATTCTTTTACCTTCAATATCATCAATACGGGATAAAAGTAATTGATCCCAAGGTTGTTCCTCTGCCAGGCCATGAAATTCAGGGTCTTCTTCTTTTAATAGCCTGGAAGCCAAGTATATGCAACCAGCAGCAATCGTGTGCGCAGGGTATTCGACACACAGTGAAGTTCGATAACTATACATATATACATATGTAAATCAAATAAAAATGTTTAGATAGCTTTTATACCAACGATTTTCTTGTCTACATATTGACATACCTGTCGACTGCCAAACTATATGCTTTGTGGGCTAACCGCTTAGCATCGAGTGTCTGGAAAGCTAATACATCGTAGATTACAAAATATTTTATATAAGTATATCAATTAATCAAGGAAATTATTGTATTCACCCTGAACCCATTTGACAAATTTTATCACATATTCATAAGGATGCCGAAATTGAAAATCGAAACAGAGTGTCTCGAGTAAAAGTTTTTCATAGCCAATGATTTTACGCCGTCTCTCTTCAGACACCTATAACACCCAGAACTTGAATTTACCGCGCTCAAGTATACTTAGTAGGGGTAGAGATTCCTTACATTCTCAGGATCTAATTCCTTGCTACCTGGGTACTTTACACTGTGCACGGCCACAAATACATCCTTAAGCTTCTTGATGGTTTCCTCAATTTTGGAAGCAACGAATACACAAGTCACACTGATATCCTTTGTAGAGCTGTCAGCTACAGACTCCTTTCTGCTACTCTCTTATTTTCCTACTCTTTCCCCTCTTTGAAATCCTTGACAAAAACACCACTCACCTGGGGTGCGTATTCACGTATGGAATAGTATACGTAGAATCGATGATATAAAGCTTGTGCCGTGCTGATCGTTGTCTGAGGGCTATAATTACGCATTAGCTCATCGACTATCTTCTCCCAGCCCTATTTCTTCCTTTCTTCCTTTATTTATTTCCTTCTATTTTAAAAATCACAGGTAACTTACAAGCCGAGCTTTTTGCCTACGTCTTGAATAAATTTGCAGCTCGCATGACGGGCAGTAGCTTCCTTAGCAGCCAATCCAGCAGATTTTTTTAGGCTGGTGAGAGTGGCAAGCTGTCGTTTGGTAAAGCATGCTTTGTAACGTCTTTTAAATGATGTACCAGAGGTAATGGTAATGGGTGTCAGAGGGGTCGTGGTCGACGATGGAGAAGATACACCCATGAGGAGCGTAGGAATGTATCAAAGGGGACCATTTTTTTTGGTTCATTCGCCTGCCTTTCGCTTGCTTTAAAACCGAGTCACACTTTTCTTGAACTTAAACGGCTCTAATGAGTCGATAGAAAGTATGCACTATTTTTACAAAAATGCCACGGAAAATGAAAGCACACAAATTATGGTATATGTAGTGACATAGTTATATTAAACGCAAGTGTTGATTAAATTAATTGTACTTGAACAGGCGTATGATAATATTTACTACTGATGGTATATATATATGTATTATACTCTGGTAATCGAGGATACTAACCTCTGTAAATATAGCCTGTAAAACAAATACCGTTCATTTTAATGTATTTTATTGTATAAATCTTCTGTAGAAGTGTCAATGGTAAATAATAAGATGTATATGTAGATGTGTATGTAGATATATATGTGCTATCCTTTTAATAAACATAACTTTGAACAGTTAATAGAGAGTTTTAAAGTAGAGAGAGTCCTACAATGTCCTAAATATTGCCTGCCAAAAAATAAACTCTGTTACAAAGCACGTTTTATCAAATGAGAAACTAGACGACAATATCCTACTTCTTGAAATTAGGAACACTACACAAGAAAGTTTAAGATCTACTTCACTTTTAAGTTCCAAGATATAGAAACTTTCATCATAAGCCCAAAACCCCTCAACTCTTGGGGTATTTTAAGGCACTCTCGTATTAAACACTTGGCGTGGACAATTAAAAAAAAGAAAAAAAAAAGATCAGTTTATCCAATCGTGCAAATCAAGATTAAAACGACCCTTAGTTAGTTTCAATATATTCGTAATTGTATTGGAGCCGTAAGAAAAATGACCTAAGTGTAATAAGCTTTTGGCGCATAACGACCAATTGTGAATTGTCGAGAATCAACTAACAAAAGAGATGTTTGCAAAAATGGCAGCTGTTGAACAATCAGTCAAATAATTTTGTCGTTTGTTACCATAAAGGCGCTATGTGTTAAAGAAGTTTAAATAGCTTTATTTAAGTTACTAAAAGTACTGGATGTGACATTTAAACAGAAGAGAGTGGGGTTTCTCATATTTTATAGCTAAATTGATGAGATAAAACCACAGATAAACGTAAATGAATCAGGAGGATATTGAGTGGTTACCTTAATGATAGTACATTCTAAGACAAAGCATTTGCTGCTCACCCAGATTTAGAATGAAATCAGTTGTTCCTTACTAAGCCGTCAGAACTGTTGTTAATATATTACAAGTATATGTTTTAGTTATTACAATGTTTTTATTTTTAATATTTACTTTGTTTATTAGCACTATATATTATAAGAATTTCCTTTTTCTTTTAGAGTTTCTTTATATATACCTACGACTATCAGAATATCAATTATTACTCGAGAAGCCAATATTTACTATTCTAATTACTAGGCTAACTCATAAATACCTTTTTTAATAGGAATAATGTAGATTTCGCTACAAATATTACTAGGAGTATGGCTTGCATAATCGTTGGCAGAAAAAAATAATAACGCTTAGGTGAATTGAAGGAGACTTTGATACAAAGAAGAGCAGGACAACTTATTTTGTTTGTTGTTTGTAGACACGGCAGGAAAATACATATTTCAATAAAAGCGTGTAATTCAAGGTGTACAAAAGTCTTTGCTTCAAACAAACAATTCAAAAAGAGAAAATCATTAATGGGAGCACTTTCGGCTAATACTTTATCATCTACAAGGAAATGTACACTCCAAAAGGACATGTACGAAGCTAGAGCGACATGAAGAACCTGGGATTAGAAAGTATAGTTCAAGCTTTCATATATTTTCTGAAAATAAAGAGCGGCTAGATAAAAAAATATGATATCTTTCATATTCGTCTCATTCCAATATTGAATAAGCCTGACTGGTTGGGCAATTGGACAGGTAAAATTAATTTGTGATATTCCAAAAAATATAGCTACCTTATTATCAACCCCATCTTAAATGTATATCCCTTCTAAGCAGTAGAAAACACAAAGCCAGAACGATTATATTCGATGGTTTACCCTTTGATTTATTAAACCGAGTTTATTCAATATAATTTCATGTCTGTGTAAATTAAATACGTAATTAATTAGGTGAAGAGTCTAAGTAGATCAAACTTTAAAAATATATATGATGAACCAAGCCCACTCTGTGTCAAGACCTCAATTAACGGTTAAAATTTATTTTTCTACTGATTCTTTATCGTTTGGTAGTACTATTAATCCGAAACTATGTATACATAGTAAATATGTCCTCAAATATTTTTAAATTAATACGCCAACAATATCGTTGATCAGTAAATATATGGATAAAAACCCACTATATCTGTTTAGGACTTTGATAATCCACATGCTTTTTATTATTATTTTATTTCAAATGTATATTGTCTATAATTTATTCCTCTTAACAACTTTACTCAACGCTAGCATTTTGTGTAATAGCATTTTAAGCTGTGGAATTGAGAGAAACAAGCATCTTATACGAAAGAAGTTGAGAGCCAAGATTAATAAATGAAGCAAAAATAGCTCATTTTTGGACAGATCTAAAGCTGATTTTACTTGGACGAGACTAGAGTTAAAAAAGTTTTTTTTGGGAGCTATTTTATAAATCATTTATATTGTATTAAGCAAACAATACGTTAGGCAAATAAAGACTAGAAGCCTTACCTTATATATATATATATATTATTTATAAGTGCAAAATAATCTCATATATCATCGACGTAAAATAAAAATTATCTTAAAATAGTGGTGCTCATAACTACCAAAGTAAATTCAATGAACATTACGTCACAAAGACAATGTCCAGCTGAAAGAGGACTCTTTTGAATTATTTTTTTCTGACCATTGTCCAACTGCGCACATTCATCTATTCTACTCTTATTACGAATCAAACAGCCTTTGAGACATGGTAAGTAGTGGCCGATTTGTGTGTTTGCAATTATTGACCGGACACACTCGGTCAGGATAACCAACAGAATCCAATGAATGAGTTACTGCCGCCCTATGATATGGACAGGCCGATGCCCGATGCAGACCAGGCACCTTCCGAAATTTCCGTACTCGACCACTGTAAGCCCATGGATGAGTCGACTTGTCTGCAAGCGCATTCAACTTTTATTCAACAGACGAAATTATCGCAAGGAATGAGATGAACCCAGTCGAAGAAGAAATAATCGAGCTCCAATGCCAACATTGGGACATTAATAATTGGTCTAGTCTCGAGGATCGCGTCCACGGGCCAACATTTGAGGCTGGGGGTCATCAATGGTAATTCTCTTGGCCATCCACGAATCTTATCAATGCTAACTCTCACGTAGGAATGTATTACTTTTCCCAAAAGGAAACAACCAGAATGAATTCGCCTCTCTATATGTTGAGATGACGGATGCTAAAACAGTACCCGACAATTATTGCTGTGCTCAGTTTGTTGTCTGTCTGACCAAACCTTCAGATCCATTCCAATATATACATCATGGCAAGTCCTTCTAGTTGTTGATTTAATGAGGTTCTTACAATAGTCTCATTATTGCTACTATTATTGTTTATTGTTTATTATCATTATTATTGTTATTGTGTGTAATAGCTGCTCAGCATAGATTCAACAGCGAAGAGTCCGATTGGGGATTTACGCGGTTTATCGAACTTAAACAGCTTTACTCTCTTGATGAACAAGGGAACCCACGATTCCTTGAGGATGACAACGTTCGCATCACAACCATCTTGCGAGTCATCAAAGATCCTACAGGTGTTTTGTGGCACAACTTTAACAAGTAATTATCACGATTTTGTCAGTGAGGTTATTTAACAATATGCTCACATATTATTGTTATAATATAGCTACGATTCCAAAAAGATGACAGGTTATGTTGGACTTAAGAATCAGGGTGCTACTTGCTATATGAACTCGCTCTTCCAGTCTTTGTATTGTACCAATCTCTTTAGAAAGGCAGTCTACCAGATCCCCACAGAAAATGACGAGCCCACAAAGAGTGTAGCTCTTGCTCTTCAGAGAGTATTTTATAATCTTCAATTTTCAGACGTCCCTGTTGGTATGGTTTTTGGAAATGGTGTATATTATATCTGCCGCATCTTATAATCTTTACTATTATATGTTACTAGGTACCACCGAGATGACGAAGTCTTTTGGCTGGGATTCCCTCGAAGCATTTATGCAGCACGATGTACAGGAATTTAACAGAGTGTTGCAAGATAATTTGGAAGCTAAAATGAAGGTGCGTGTAAAAAAATATAAAACACACTTTTAGATAGAGATGACAGAAGCTAATTTTCTTCTTCTTATAGAATACACCTGCTGATGGAGCTATTAAACGGCTTTTTGTTGGCACGATGAAGAGTTATATTAAGTGTATCAACGTTAGCTATGAATCTTCTCGGACCGAAGACTTTTATGGTTAGTAGAAAAAATAATCTATGAAACCTATTAGTAACTTTTATGAATGTTTTCTTAGATATCCAGCTGAATGTAAAGGGGTGTAAAAACCTCGAAGAGTCTTTTAAAGACTACATTGCAGAAGAGGTTTTGGAAGGCGATAATAAATATATGGCAGAGGGACATGGATTACAAGATGCAAAGAAGGGCGTTATCTTTGAAAGCTTCCCTCCTGTGCTTCATTTGCAATTGAAGAGATTTGAGTACGACATCATGCGTGATACGATGGTGAAGATCAACGACCGCCATGAATTCCCTCTCGAAATAGACCTTGAGCCATACCTTGATCCAGTCGCTGATAGATCCCAGCCTCATAAGTACGTCCTCCACGGCGTACTTGTCCACAGTGGAGACCTGAGTGGCGGCCACTATTTTGCTTTTGTGAAGCCAACGAAAGATGGAAACTGGCTAAAGTTTGATGATGACCGCGTAGTACCTACTACACTCAAAGAAGTCCTCGAAGAAAATTTTGGTGGTGACCATGTCAGCGGAGCAATGACCAATGGCAGACCCAGTTTTAGAGGATTTAAGCGTTTCACGAATGCTTACATGTTGGTGTACGTCCGAGAATCGATGATTGATGAGATTTTGGCGAATGTGGTAGAAAAAGACATCCCAAGCCATTTGTCTCAAAGACTAGAGCAAGAACGTCAGCTACAGGAACGAAAAGCCAAAGAAAAAGAACAGCAACATTTCTACATGAAGGCATATTTGGTGACAGACAACACTTTTATGGCCAATGACGGCTTCGACTTTGTAAATCTCGAAGAACGCTCGATGGAAACTTCCCAACTTGAAGTCAGACGGGTTCTCAAGGATCAGAAATATGGTGACTTTAAGCGCGAGTTGAGTCATTCGATGGGTCTCCCCGAGACTCACATCCGTCTCTGGTTTCTTGTCAACAGACAGAACCGTACCATCAGACCCGATGCGCCAGTACCAGAAGGCGAAGAGGACTGCACTCTTGAGGAGATCCGTCAAAAGCACCTAGCAAACCAGCCTAATTTGCGTCTTTATGTTGAGAAATCTCTATCTCCTGATAATGAGCGAGCCCTTTTCCCTCCCGCACCTTCAAACACCTCAGCAAACGCTTTGATTTTCATCAAACTGTTTGATCCCGAGCTGCAGAAGATTCGTGGTATCGGTCGTTTGTATATTAACAAAGCTGATAAGGTTGGATCTATTATGGAACAGGTGAACGAGATCGCTGGTTATGAGTTTGGTACCCCTCTCGTATTCTATGAAGAGATCAAAACTACCATGATTGAAGAAATGGATTTGAACTTGACATTTACCAAGGCAGAGATTCAAGACGGTGATATTATTGCTGTTCAGAGAAATCTTTCGGATGCTGAAATCGAGCAATTGAAGGAAGCAGGCATGTATGACAATGTGCCCGATTTTATGGATTATCAGCTCCACAAGCTCGATGTAGTGTTCTCTCCAAAAGATGGAAATCCAGAGACGGAATTTGAGTTGTCTTTGCACAAGAACATGCGTTACGATGAAGTAGCAGCCAAGGTGGGTGCCAAGATTGGTGCTGATCCTGAGAAGATACGATTCCTTGCATGTGGACCCAGCGGGGATCTCAAGCCTATCCGTCGTACACCTACATCTCTCCTGGCTGATATGCAGAATATGACATACAATCAGAATGTTGCCAGATTCAAATTAACTTATGAAGTGTTAGACATCAGCTTAACAGAATTTGAGTCTAAGCGAATGGTTAAAATTACACTTTGCACGCCTACTCTTCGAGATATAAATGTAGTCGAGCTCCTGCTGCCCAAGCAGGGAAAAATAGCCGATCTCCTCAAGGCACTGGATGCTAAAGGAGCCAAGTTTGAGTCTGCCAAGGGCACAAGGAGGACAAGAATTTTCGAGGCCTTGGGAAACAAATTCAATCGAGAGTTCCTTCCTACAGATTCAATCAGCCAATTGTCTGCAAGCAATTATGCCCAATTATACGCCGAGGTAGAGAGGAGTAAAATGATTGTGGGAAGGAAGGGTGTACTAAATTGATTGTATTTATAGGAAATTCCAGAGGAAGAAATGTTGATGGGAGATGATGATATTTTTATCAGAGTATTCCATTTCCAACGAGATATCTCCCGCGCTCACTCTGTTCCATTCAAGTTCCTAGTGAAGAAGGTAGTTAAAATAAATTAAATACACCTTCTTTTCTTTTTTGTGTAGTTAACAATTAGTAGGATGAGCCCTTTGAAGAAACCAAGAAGCGTCTCCAGGCACGAACAGGATTGAATGACAAGGACTGGAGCAAAGTCAAATTTAACATCGTTTCTTCTTATTCGGCAGTCCCCATTGAAGAAGGTAATACAGTGTTACGATTCTGTTAAATTTTGACACTCATATATCAAAATAGGAGATGACTTCAAATTGAGTAACCACCTATTTACTCAAGAAGAGAGTCTTGGATTGGAGCATATGGACAAAACACCCCGGTCGGCACGGATGGGTGCTGAAAGGGCCCTGTCTATCAGAGGTTGAGACTACGGGATATAATAATAACATAAAGGGAAAGAACAAACAATAAAATCTTTCATTTCTTTGTGTTTCTCTTCACTGTGTTCTTAAAGACATATTGAACTTAATTAAGTTGCCTTGAGAGATTAGACCCAGCACGTGAGCGAGAAAGACAGATATTAAGTGAAAGAGGGATGTGAGCCTATTTTGGACTTTGAAAAGAGTTCTCGGCAAGAGAGCTAAAAAAGAAACGATTAACATTCTTAGTTTTACTTGATCATCAAGTAGGCATGTCATCTCGTGTTCCATCCACCAATTGCAAGTTTTGATCAATCTTATAATCGTAAAAACTCATTAGCTGAACTAAAGTCGCTTGCAGATATTATTTTATTTCATTATTTTCATTATTATTATTAGTACCGAATACAATACCAATATTATCACTACTATTTAAAAGGAACAACGAATATGCTGCCCATATATAAGATCGTAGTTCTCGGAGACGGAGGAGTTGGCAAGGTAAGCAGTGACATAAAGTTGTTTTAAGCAAGCTTCTTCTAATACTATGCTTAAAGACGGCACTGACTATCCAAGTAAGTCTTTACAAATAAGCCTAAAGAGAAAAGAATACCAATGACTTGAATTTCATTTTTATTTTTTGCTCTGCTTAGTTACTTCTAAACCATTTTGTGGGTAAGTCTAGGGGAACACAACCCACAAAGAAAGAAGTGTAAGACTAGAAAAAAAGCTAATTTTATTTATTTCAGAGGTAATAGAATCAAATTCAACTAGGTGTTGAACCATTTACATATTTTATGCATACGTATTGCAGACATATGACCCAACTATAGAAGACTCTTACCGCAAACAAGTTACAATTGACGATCAGTTAAGCCTTCTTGAAGTTCTGGACACGGCCGGACAAGGTAAGTCTGACATATGCTATCAATAGTAAATAATATATTTCTGCTTTGCTCCGTCTTGTTTTTATGTAGACGAATACACTGCTCTTAGGCACCATTGGATTCGAGACGGAGAGGGATTTCTATTGGTGTATGCAATCACAGACAAATCTACGTTTCAACGCATCGTACGATTTAAAGAAGAAATATTCCGAGTGAAAGAAAAGGAAAATATGCCATTGATACTTGTGGGAAATAAGTGTGATAGGGAGACGGAGCGACAAGTGTCATGGGAAGAAGGGGCACAAATGGCAAGGGATATGCATTGCGGATTTATGGAGACATCGGCAAAGCTGTGTATAAATGTAGAAAACTCGTTTTGTTCAGTCGCAAGAATGATTAGAGAAGACAGGAAAAAAACAATCAAGAAAGTAAAAGTAAAGCGTAAAAGGTGTCTTATACTATGATATCTTTTTTTTTCCTGTAAACCATTTTTTTTTATTTCTTATGCATTTCTATAAATACATGAAAAGGTGTAATATAATTCTTTTCTTCCTTCCCATGCCTTTATTTTCAAAGGCTATCATCAATATGCAAAAGCTGTTTAGTACTTTACAAACAAGAGGTTGTTATTAAACCGACTTTTTATGAGTTATAGATATTAGGGCTATCAATTAGATTTACAGGAATTACACATATGATAATGTCGCTTTGATATCTGACAAGGATAATCTAATCTTGAGATATAACGATTCTTTGAAAAGGCTGATTTAAACAATACATCATTTGATTTAAAAATAAACAAGGTATGTATCACGATTGATATACCAATCCTATTGGAAGATAGGATTCTTCCTTTTGAGCTTTGTTGAAAGGTTGAGACTCAGTGTATTACAAATAATTGATGTAAATCCAATAATATAAAAGCCTAGAAAAAAAAACGTGTAATTATGGATGAGCAGACTATAATTTCTATATCATAATTTAATTGTACACAGCTGAATATACAAAAGAATATCATATTTGTTACTAGCAAAGTATAACTACAGAGTCATTCACCAAATTACCAAAAAGAAACCATATATAATATTATACTCCAAAAAAAAAGCTCCTTATTATATCGTAGTAAACTCCCCACAATAGTTGAAAAGTATCGTTATTAACCATGGCTTATAAATCTTTAGAAATACATATTATTTACCTGTCCACAGAAGTGTTATTTTTTAAAACATCGACAAGTTTAAAGAAGTGTACAGTTCAAGTCACATATTCTAATAGTAGATAAATACTCTTTCCTCGCAACTTCCCAGTATATTTAAATAAACTAAGATGAAACAAAATCAAATATTAAGTCCACAAAGATGTTGTGTATGCTTACCCAATGGTAGAAAAGGGGCAGTTTTAGTAGGATATTTTTGTAAGCTTTTCGAGGGTTTAGGGCTTGCTTTAAAATTGTATTCTGATTAAGCCCTACTTTCTTGTAATAAATATCAAGCTTCTGTATTTTATTTATTTATTTATGTGCACCTGTACTTCTTTTACCTTTATTTTACCTTTCTTTCTGTATAGATTCATTTGAGATGATTTGTTTCAATTAAATTAGTATTATTTGAATCTCACTTTGAAAGCTCTTTAATGCAGATAAGTTTAAATTATTTTGTGTGGCAGTACACCCTAAAAAGTTATTTGTAGGTAAAGAATAGGTTGATGGCTTATACAAGTATTGTTGTCTAGAATATATTTGAGGTGTATTTAATAAGGAAGTACAGTAGGACTAATGATACTAGATGCATAAATCTTAGCCATTCTGCCATCTCAAATACATTTTGAGGCGCATACTCTTCCTATCTTCTCTTTCTTGGGTATCAGTGTATTTATATATAAAGCAAAACAACAACGACATATAAGTTTCATGTAGCATAAAAGGATTCAAGATGTCGACAAATGTATGTAATAAAATATTTAGTTATGAAGGAATCGACTATCTTGTTTCAATTATAAAAAAAAATGCAATTGGTAAGTGATTACTTCACAGATAAATGCTGATATAATCTGAATTAGCGTACATTTTTTAAGGGCTTACGCATCTGTTTAGTTATTTTCCCATCCTTTAACTCTGCTTTTACTCATACTAGGCAAGTGATGAATGTAAAGACCAACAATGTCAAAGCCAGCTCGACTGTGTTTCTTTCGGTGTTGCAAACTAATGTAAACATGCTTTCGCTTTTTTATTTTTAAATAGGCGCTTAATATGTCCAGTTTTTAACGTTTTAAGAAAACGAAAGGATGGTTAATGCTATCAAGTTCATGCGCATTACTCTTGAGCAAAGGATAACCTTTTTATTCCTTACAATAGACCAGAAGCGAGAAATACCTATCAGACCAGCAAAGTACTCTTGTTCTTGTCATTGTGTGAAAAAATCTGCTGAATTACCATATTTACTAATTACCAACTTAACATGCAAAGATGCTAGCGTGTTTCGATTGAATAATTTTGTCTAAAAAATAGAGTCTATCTAACGAGTTCATTAAATGCTGTACGAAAAAATATCGATGTGTGCCAATGAAGCTGGGGTAGGATCACACCCTTTATGCGCAGACTATAGTTCTGTCTCACATAACTTGAAGAGCCTGCGGGTATCTTATTGGGCTCTGTTTACTCGGTACATAATCGTTTCAACATATACAGCAAAACAAACCATCTCAGCACTTTTCTCCTCCCTCTTTTTTGTATATATGAAGTCTAAGCCAACAGGATTAGAATATTCGAATCATATCTTTCGTGTAACATATAAGTTAATATATCAGGTCTATCTTTATTATTTGGTAGGGGCATTCGTCGGGAGGTCTTCCGGCTCGTCTGCTCAGACCGTTAAACGGTAATATCGCTTACCAGGGAGTAGAATGTGAAGCCCTGAAAGAGTTCTGGCTGTGTCTAGGATCTTTGGTATGATGTTTGAAGTTAAATGTATATTAGTGTAGAATTAGAAGTGTGGGTTTAAAGACATTGTATCCTCCTTCATTCTTGACGATCGGCTGGTCGTCCTTCGCCTTGGAGAGCTAATCCACTGGGTGTCGTATGAGTAAAGTATATTTGTACTTTATTATTATAATTTTAGTCACCCTCCCAGGACTGGGCTTGTAGTTTTTGATTACCCTGTTTGGTTTCTCAGTTACGTATCTTTCAATTTCTTTCTTTCTTTTGTTTTTTTTTATTACAGCAGATTTTGAAACGAATGAACAAGATGTAGAACTGATAAACTCTTATGGATAATAATGTAGAATATATCAGCTGTGACTATATATATATATATGTACACTGAAGATTTATCTTTAACAAATTAATCAATTAACGTATGTATAATATTCAATATTTTAGCCTTGTTACCTTTGTACTTGCATACATACTGATTGTAATTATTTTTGCTAATATACTAAAATAGGGGATTCTATACTTTTATAGAAGTAAAAAGTAGGATGTCAATTTAATACATATATTTATATATGTATTTGTAAAAAATAAATATATCGATTTAAAACAGTACGTTAGACATTGTTTGCTGTGAAGGCTTTACATATGTATACACTATGCTAAAAAAAGTTGAACTTAATAAGAGACCCCTAGAAGCTTTTTGGGATTAATTTAATATTTTAGTTAAACAATATCTTCCCTCAATTACATATGTTTCAATTTCAAATTTTTCACCCTTATTTTTTTTTATTGTGGATCAAAAATAATGAAGATACAATTTATATATATCCAGAAAGTATAATAATATTAAGAACACGAAACAAATACTTGTTTAAAATATTTATAACTTTAATACAAGTCATGTATTATCTCAATGTTCCAAAAGAAGTTCGAACAAGAAGAAGAGAATCATGAAGGAATAAGATGATTGAAAATCAAACTGTAGGGAATTTCTCCAAACAACTTAATAAAGCATTGTCCCCCCAAAAAAATAGGCTAATCCAGACAAACAGAACCGTTAAAATGAAGACCTGGATTTATTAGAGAGTCAATATCAAGCGTTGGCTCATATCTTATTCTTGAAAGAAATAAATCAAGAGAAAGGCGGAGGATGGTCTAGCGGAAGGTAAAAGGATGAATATTTTCCCGATTCACCAGAGATTGATACAATTTGATATCTATGCATAATTTCAAAATTTAATTAAAATAGCCAGCTTATAGCTTGCAAGGCGAATACTTTGTTTGGGTTAATTAATTAGCATCAGACTTACAATTCTGAATAGCTACGTGAGTATATTCAATAAAATAAATACAGTGTAATTTATACTTTATATTGTCTTTTAGCCATTGTAAAATTAAACAATTAAGACCGTATGATAGATATACTTAATAAACTTGGTTAGTTATAAGTTTCAATGTGTCTGTATGTATATCGGAAATACGGGGGACGTTGAATATTCTGGTGATTCCCACACCGAAAAATGTATTCCCTTTTTTTTTGTTTAACTTAATTTATTATATTTTTGATAGTATTATGTTATTGAAAACATATTCGTATATAACAATAATGAGGGCCCCAATTCAAAGATATTGTGTATATAGTGTGTCTGATCCACTTATTGGTTTGATTAATAAAAAATATCTAGACAGTACAGTTGTCAAACATTGAACAAATATGATATTTCCTAAAAAGAATAAAAAATATCAAACCTGATCTAAAGATATGTAAATAATATATATATATTTGTATATATAGAAAATAAATGAAATATTATGTAGGGAATGAAGACTAAAGATACCAAAAACACTTCTTTTACGTGTTATAAGAAGCATCGCATCGCATCTAAACTAAAATAAGGATGTTGAAAATAAACAACAACAACAAACTAAAAAAAAAAGACAGAATAAAAATCCTTTTTCTCTTTTTAACAGCACCCGCCTTGCTTTTCCTCTTGAACTTGGGGTGTAACAGAAATGGTTTCTCCAGCAGTAGGTTTGATATTATCGTTTGAAGACTCGAGAGCCTTGTTTGACACAATACGATAGATTTCTACAATAGGGATATATTAGAGCCAAAGCTTAAACCTAAAATAACAGTCTTTTGGATAGCTGTGTTCCTCTTCTCCCTATCTCCTTACCTGTCAAGATACGTTGGAAGGCAAGCTCTACATTGCTTGAATCCAAGGCAGAGGTTTCAATAAATGAAAGACCATTGTCGGCTAATGTGTATATCTATAGTTTGAGTAACACTAACAAGAGCCCTTGATTTTTTATTTTTATACCCGAACTTACCTGCAAACTGCTTGGCTTGCTCGGTGGGTACCGCACGAAGGTGTCTCAGATCGCTCTTGTTTCCAACAAGCATTACCACAATGTTAGAGTCTGCATGATCCCGCAGCTCTTTTAACCAACGCATCACGTTCTCATAGGTTGCATATTTGGCGATGTCATACACCAACAGGGCACCAACAGCACCTCGATAATATCTATAGTATATGTTAATATATCTATTGTTATTAAAAGCAAATAATAATAATAAAATAAAGTAGGAAAGGTTTATGTAAAGAATATACTTACGCGCTTGTAATAGCACGGTAACGTTCCTGACCAGCTAAAACATATTTAGTTACATACTATCTATATATCGAATACTTTACCTGTATCCCAGATCTGAGCTTTGACGGTCTTGTTATCTACTTGAACAGAGCGGGTGGCAAACTCAACACCAATGGTACTCTTGGATTCCAAGTTAAATTCGTTTCGAGTGAAGCGAGCCAAAAGATTGGTTTTTCCGACACCAGAGTCTCCAATAAGGACCACTACAGAATACTATTAGTTTTATATTTCTGCTTGACTATAAGGTATGTATTTTATTCAAAGTTTGATATACTGTCAAAATAAGGTGTTTTGCTTATTACCTTTGAAAAGATAATCGTATTCATCGTCCCGGTTCTTATTGGAAGCCATGGTGTATTTGGTGTTAATATCCAAAGGAAGAAGAAGAAAAAGAAGAAAAAAAGAAATAAATAAAAGGAAAGAAAAGGAAAAATAAATAAATAAAGAAAAGAGAAAGAAAAAATAAAAGAGAGAGGGAGAAAGAGAAGTAAATCTGGGCTACAGTAACAGAGGAGCTTCTGAGGTTAAACTGTGCGTCACCTTTGTATCTCTTCGCTTGGAATGATGGGGTCCGTATTTGGGCTGTATTTCTTTTGGCTTTTTGGCTTTTTGGCCTTTTGGCTTTATGGCTCTATGGCTCTATGGCTTGTATTAAACTTGAGAATGTATTGTATAAATTATAACTCTTGATTGTTATTCATTTAATAAAAAAATATATAGAAAAATTCACACTTTCACATATATAAATACAAATCACCTTTTTATTTATTTTATTTATTTATTTATTTATTTATTTATTTATTTATAATTCTAGCCTTTTTGAATATTTATTAAATAATTTAGAAATATTCTCTCACTCTCGCTCTCTGTGCGTGTGTAAATGCAGAAATCCAAAACTATCCCCGGCTGTAAAATGGCAAAAAAAAAAATACACTCAAAATGTCCTAATACTTTTGATGACCCAGCACAACGCTTAACACCAAATTCATTAAATGAACTCACCAACAACCCAAAAGCCTTTAATTTTTGATTTATTTATTTTTTTTAAAAAATAATACGTTTCCACACACACATACATACAGTATTCAGAGTAAGCTGCAAATCATATTCACTGTAAAACAAAGACGTTCAAACTTGAGCATAGTTTTTCATTTATTTTTGTCTCTTTCTTTATATTAAAAAAAGAACTATACAAAAATAAAACCAAAAAATCGTACCAGCATCTTGTATTTTTTTTTGACAGCTGTCGACGCGTCCAATTGGTCGGCGGATTCTCAATGGATCCTTCTCCAAGGTTACTTGAATGTGGAATGGTCTTGTATTCTCTCCTCTTTCTTTCTCTTCGTTCCGTCTTTCCACGCCATGCAGACATCGGACTGGCAGCCTCGGAAATTCATGACGATGCAAGACTTTAGAAGGCCTCCTGTACTTATAGCCGGCTCTCTTGCTGTCCTGACAGTCGGCACGCTTATTTATTTTTCGTTCTTCAACAATCCCAATAGAGGTATTTTTTTTATATCCACATACTACTTCTTGTTCAATTCCGTAATTCTACAAAATTCCGCTATATTTCTTTCTTTATAATTAAAAAAGAGAAACGGTAAAATACACATAAATACACACAAAAGAAGGGAATAAAAAAAGAGGGGGAAGGGAAAAGTAGTATGCAAAAAGAAGAAATAGCCCAAAAAAAGGAGTTAGCTAATAGAGAGGGAGAAGGGGCATGGATATAAGTAAACCTAGTCTCCTATTATTTCCCATACAACCATAATATACCGTGTGCTGCTGTGACTCCTTGACAATAAAGCCACCTTACCCGATTTCTTTATTATATTACTGTAAAATAATAATAATAATATAATTGCAATACCAGTCCTAATTATTATACCGAATAGGTACCAAGAAATCCAAGACCACACACACCAAGACCACCACTGACCGCGACATTAAAAAAACCGATTCCACCCATGCACCCACACCATCTGAGCCCTTGGTAAAGACAAACAAACCCTCTGAAGAACAGTCACAGAAAACGGAGATTGTAGTTCCTCCATCCAAAGGTAAGCCAATATTACAAGCCACTCTAAACCAACTAAAACATACTCCTTTGACTTTGTATTTCTAGACACCACTATTGAAACTGACCAACTTAAGCACGAAGAAAGCACAACAGAACAAGTGATTGTGAAAGATATTGTAACGGACAAAGGAAAAATAGATGTAGTGATTGTCAAAGAAAAGACAACCATACCACTCAAGGAAAAAGAATCAAAAGAAGAGCTGGCTATTGATATCGACCAGAAAAATGCCCAATCTGATGAACAATTGAAAACTAAAACCGCCGAACAACTAGTTGAAGAAACCCAAAAGGAAATCGTTGAAGAAACTGCAATTGAAGAGGCGGCACTTGAAGCCGCACTTGAAGCCGCGGTGGATGCCATTGTAGAAGCCAAGATCAAGGAAACTACCAAAGATACTGTAAAGGAAACTAAGGAAATCAAGGATGATCATTTAGAGGATTCAATGGTGATTTTGGAATTGACTGAAGATATCAACGAGGATGAACTTATTGGAGAACTTGATGAGCTGAAGGATAATGGAATGGAAGAGTCAATGGTGATTTTGGAACTTACTGAGAGCACTATGCTCGAACGTACGACTACTGATGCCGCCACTGATGCCGCCACTGATGCCGCTACTGACACCGCTACTGACACCGCTACTGAAACCACTGCTGATATTCCTGCTGAATCGAAAGATGTACCCAAGCCTGTCGCTGTAAACAAGGATTTAATTGAAGAGCATTTCCCTGCCCTGCCAACTCAAACACCTGTAGAACCCGCCACCGTCGCACCATCTTTTAACATTGCTCCTTCCAAGACATCCTCTTCGTCATCATCTGGTCCCAGCACTCTTGCCGGTGACAAGACCCCCCCTGTTGCACAGACCACCCCCCGCAAGGCTACCCCCAGTGCTGGTAATTACTGGGCACAGCCACAGGGACAACCTGCCCCACTTTACAACATGCAGTGGCAACAGATCTTCACTATCGATCAGGAGAATGCACCCCAAAGCGCTGCTACCACTGGCTTAGAGGACAAAACAAATGAGGAAACTGTCTTGGCCGACGCTGAGGGAGACAAAAATAAGAAGAAGTTCAAAAAGTACATGACTCGTACTCAGATGATTGAGAGCCAGCACCAAAAATATACACCCCCAATCAAGGCACGGTGCAACCACTGGCCAGCATGCACTAACAAAAAGTGCAAATTCCACCACCCCTATATAATCTGCCGGTAATTTTTATGTAAAGGGTAAACCCCTTGAATTTTCTTTCTTTTATTTTATTTTTACTAATTGGAATTTCGTGTTTATAGAAACGGTGATGCGTGCCGATTCGAAAGAAAGAACTGTATTTTCCTGCATCCTGAGGATATTCAAGAGCCTGTACGTAGTCATCAAAACCGTAGCCAGCAGAACATGTACGCCCAACAGCAGCAGCAACAACAACAGCTAGACCAACAACAACAACAGCAGCAGCAGCAGCAGCAACAACAACAACAACAACAACAACAGCAACAACAACAGCAACAGCAACAGCAGCAACAACAGCAAATCCCTCAAGAACAGTAAATGTATTGATCTTAAAAGGATACATTTTATTTCCCTTCTTTTTTCTTTTTCTTTTAAAAATGTATTATAAGCTCTAATTGTTTCAGAATATAAGAAATATATAAAAAATGATCAATTCGATCAAAAGACTACACGGCATTCCTAGTCGTGTGGGTCTATACCAGATGCGTCGGATGAATATTCATATGTATATTCTTGTGGGGTTTGCTCTTGTACTTTCTCCTCTTGATTTGACCAAAAGATCCGAACAATTAGACGCCACGCAAATGCGGCACAAATAAGCTCAATAATGGCAAATGCCACCACAAACACAGTTGCAGTGGGGATGCGATAATGGTACATGTAATATCTATCGGATGGTTAATTATTACACACTTATGGTTTCACAGTATGCATATTACCTTAGACCATGGAAGTTGGTACGGAGCTGTACTGTTGCATTGTAGACCTGTAAACGACAGGTTGACAAAAGGACACGAATATGTGTAATTGGTGTTTTGTAATTCTCCACATACTCTTCCATTAATGGAATGTAAAGATTCTGGCTTTCTTGTGTGAGACCCATCAAGAGCGGCACTGCTCCCGTCAAGACCCTGAGGATCCTGTGGGTTTTTGATTGATAAGCCAAAATAGCCTAAGAAATGAAGTATTTTGTGTGTTAAATATATGTATATACATATATGGTATGTGTATGTTTGATTTCTTACCGGTCTACTACCGTGGGCCACCGTGGATCCATTTGTGGTCAAAAGTTCTACTTTGACCATGAAGTTGCCTATTGGGTACCATTGTTATACTGGGTCCCTTCTTCTCTTCTTTGCCTCATTTTTTTATTAGCCACATTTACTTGCCAATATCAAAGTTAATATCTGAAGTAGGAAGATTTAGAGATACATGTATATCATAGGCTTGACCATGTCTAAGAGGCTACACCATATATATATATATAAAGTTGCATAAGTATATTGTTTATATTTATTGTTTGATTTATCGTTTTGTTTACCCCATACTCAGTTCCTCTTCTCAAATCAACCCAGCCTTCAGGATTAATGCATTTAGACAACGAAGTATGCATGTATTGTAAATAGACAGGCTCAATGTGCATCTGCTTTGGCATAAAATGTCGATAAAATGTAACATAGGACGTTAAGCTGGTCATAATAATCCAAATGATTACTGCAATCGCAACAACCGACCGTATGGCCACAAGTTGTGCCGTAGGATTGAAAAATGTTCGTAATATTGGAAGGGATATTCTGTGAGCAAGCGAGCTTGTCATGGTAAGCCAAGTTTGAAATGACAGGCCATTTTGCTCAGGTTGGTCATCGACAGGCTCATTGCTTTGCAAAGAGATCAAAGAATCACTCATGGACTAGCATGTCATCTCAGTAACAGGTTTTTATTTTATTTTCCTCATCTTGTAGATTACGTTTACCATTTCATCATTGTCTGACATGACCGTGTAAACTTTACACTTGTCTCATTCCTTCCCGAGAAAAATAACCTCACCCCCAAAAACATAAAAAATAAAAAATCTACAAAGGTTTTGTGGTCCCGACAGTAAGAAAGTAAAAATACCTTCTTGATCGTGTCCGTATATATTTTTAATTAAAAAAGGAAAAGAAGAATAACAAGAAGAAATGATAAGAGTAGTAATATAAGAGATGCTTTATATGTCTAATGTGTCGGACATATTGAATTCACTCCTATCTTTCAGCCAGTCTACAAGAGCGCCTTTAACAAATCCTTCTAATTCCCAATCATGACTTTCTAAATGTTGTTCTCCACCTATCCAAAGGTAAACCTGACAAGGCACTCTTTGTCCGTCTACCATGGCAGCAGCAGTAGAGCGGTCATATTCCTAGTTTTATTATCAGTTAGAATGTGCTATATAACTTGTCCTTTTTTTTTTAAAAAAAAAAGAAATTATAATGTTTACCGGTCCTTCGAATTCATCAAGACGCATTACATCATTAGCATTCAATCCTTCACAAAGTATGCCACGTACTTGATCTTCAGATTTTGTTCTAATGATGCCAGGAAAAGGCAGACCTTTAAGAGCGAATCTTTGATGACCCTAATGTTTTTTTTTGTCAAACTATTGGTTCATTTGATGTGTGTGTTTTTTTTAAATAATAATAACAATAATGAGCTTTACGCACAATAAGAGAAGCAGGTCGTAACTGAAGAGCGTCTTTCTTTTGTTGTTTTATATCCGGAGTTGCATATGGTCCACATAGCACTGCGCAGGGTAAGTCTTTTGTGATGAAACGTAAATTGATAAGATTTACCTCTCAACAAAACGTCATCAGACATCAATGTCCCATAGAAGAATGCGGATGCCATAAAGACTTCTTATATAAAATAAAGTAGGCTAGAAAAAAACGCCCCTTCCTTTTCCTCCCTCCCCCCTTTTTAATTTGATTTAAACTATACACCGTTTTTGAAAACTAAAGTCGTACTCGGTAAAATTCTATGTCGCACGTGTTTTTTTTTAAAAAAAAAAGATAATAATAATCTTCTTTTATGGATATAATGTGCTCTAAAAAACGCCGCCTTTCTAGGTATGTACTGTTATACGGGCATTGACTCCTTTGGGCTGTATATACGCTGATAAATCGTGCCCTTGTTCTTGGATATCAATTCTCTACATTATATTAATATGAACATTCAGCCTCTGTACAGATATAACATATATATATCTATAAGAGCCTTTATTAGCTGGAAGGATAGACCTAAGGATATATCACATTTTAGGTATATAAGAGTATCGCATTAAGTATTTCTTTTAGAAACAACATCTGGTTACATTGTCTTGAAAATGATAGAATAGATCAATGAAGCAATAGTCATGTAAATATACTGTATTATAGAAATTCCGGTACCCATCTTGTCATGAGAGAATAATTGAAAAAGAAGTGTCTAAGTATAGGCTGTAGACAAATCACGATAAAGTAATTTTCTTTAGACTCTTTCCTTTTCCGCTGTTTTTTTTCATAAG
This sequence comes from Phycomyces blakesleeanus NRRL 1555(-), assembly GCF_001638985.1. NCBI lineage: Eukaryota > Fungi > Mucoromycota > Mucoromycetes > Mucorales > Phycomycetaceae > Phycomyces > Phycomyces blakesleeanus. The sequence continues at coordinate 2,807,095 of NW_017265135.1, read as the reverse complement.
TGTCAGAGCTATTTTGTCGCTTCGAAACAACAGAAAGTTTAAAGTTTTATTATATAAGAATTGACCAGATATTATGAAATAAGCCCTCTAGAATTTTTGAGAAATGAGAAAAAAATATAGACAATGTTTTATAAGGAGCATAAGCAAGTTACTATAGAACGCATTGATAAAAGCTCATCATTCATGCTGAAACAGATGATCAAGAGATTAAGCAGCATTTTCTCAGGGTTCAATATAACCAAAAGCACTTTGTATAACTTCTTGACAGAGCATTGTAGTATCTCTTTTTCTTTTTCCCTCTGGAAAAAAAAGCGTAGTTTCAGTCTGTAGATATAGATTGTAAAAAAAATATCTCGGAAACTTTTGAATTAATAATAAAGAACAAAATCGGAGGTCTGGTATAAACTTTACGAGAAACGGTATCTTCTTTGCTGAGTATATTATCATATTAGCGTAAGACTATGCTTGCCTTGGATAAATAACTACATTCTGTTTAATCGAAAAAATGGTAGAATATTCCTCGACAGCCATTTAGTCGAGGTTTCCAATCCTTAGTTTCTGATACTAGTAGTAATTGCTCCCATCAAAGATCTTCTTTTTCTTTTTCTTACCTACTGAAACAGGTGTGAAAATGAAAGAGAAAAATAGATGATACTACCAAGGCTTATTATATAATTGAATAGATCAGAAACTATACAGCCAAAATTAATTCGCTTTCAATTTTATTCTCTTTCTGATCCATTAACCTTTGTCTCTTATAGTTATTAATGAGATCTTACAGTACAACTATTTATGTAGATACCTATTATTCAGGTTTCAAGCCTACAATAAAGCTTACGAGTATCAGTGCACAATATTTCCTTTTAGTTTACATGTGCTCAGTTGGATTTCTGCTCTTGAAAATTGGGTATTAGTATTGTTACTAGTATGTATATGTGTGTGTTATAAAAGAAAATTCAAAGTACAAACCATTTGGTAAAACTAAAAAAAAAAGCAAGCAAAATCTAGTAATTAAATTGGCGGCATTTTACTAGACTTGGCGGGGAACCCGTGTGGCGTTTAGACCACAGTAATCCTCACAAAACAATGCAATACTATTATTTGAACGATAATAAATTTCTCTCCTATAAATCATTATTTTCATAAAGACTGATGAAGATGTGGTTAGTTAGTAATGTTTAATTATGTGTGTTGTATCAAGTTAATATTGGTTGATAATAAATAAGAACAAGAAAGAAAACAAGTATCTGTACTAATATGTCTTTATCTGTCTTTCTTCTTGATAGGTTCATATATCTACACAGATATTTATCTATTGGCTTCCTTCAATTCTAGAGGAAGATAAACGAAGGAATAAAGAATTAAAGAGAACGAAAAGAATAAAGCTTATGTCGTAGGAGTATTCTTAATTTAAGGAGGTGGAGGGGGAGGTGGAGATGGAGAGTTATTATTATGTATTATATATATATGGGATGTTCTCGAAGCAAAAGAAGAATATATGCGCACACACACACACACACACAAAGATAGGAGCTTATAAAAAAAGGTTGGTTACCAAGGGATCAATGGTACTGATCTAAAAAACAATTTACAAAACATGTTGATTAATTGTGATGATCGAATGTTCAAGGAGGTCTATTTATAGGAGAAAGTAGCACCAGAGTCAATGCACTCTCAAATATATGTTTCTGTGTAAGTAGTACGACAGAATAATATGCACGCTCAACCTCAACCTCAATCTTGACTTCACCCTTATCTTTACCTTTACCCTTATACTCACCATCCCTTTCATCCCCCCAAAAAATGAAATAAAACTGGTTGGTATGATTGAACACTAAAAGAAATAGGCTTTACCGAAATAATAGTAAAAAAAAAAAAGGAGTGATCTTGATTTTGTCATGTCAATAAAGGGACCATACATATAGTTTTACTGTAGACATTTTTGGTTGCTTTTAATTTTTTTTAGTGTTTTTATTTATTTATTAAAAGCTAAATTGAGCTTGTCGTTAGTATTAAATTATTGGTCGCTCTTAGGTAGTGTAGCTGTTTATATACTTGTCTCTTTTCCTTATTTTGGTTTAGAGATAAACTATTTTGTAGTCAAACGGACACATATATTGTGCTTCCCCCCAAAACATCAAACCTCATTATACGTACATTATCCATTTCTTTCATAAGAAAAGAACATACAATATTAATAGTAGCAGTAGCAGTAGCAGTAGCAGTAGCAGTAATAAACACAAAAAACAGGATTTTGATTTGATTTGATTTGATTTTGATTTTCTAAAATACGGGGTTCAATTAATATATAGCCAAGGAATTACCTCAGGAGATTGGGATGTTGGGGAATAATTAATATGGAAACATTTATTATACCTATTATACAGATGTAGTGTGCACAGAAAATGGTGAGGACATTGTAGCAAATTATTTTTAAAAAAATTAGACCATCAAGACAGAAAGATAAAAATACGGAGAATTGATATTTGGGTAAGTAGTGATAGAGCTTTATTATAGCTTTTATAGGAGGAAAAAAGCACCAGTATAAATACATTTAGACTATCTAGGCTTAATTGATCTAAAGAAGTTAAAGAACTATTAGAGAACAAGCTTGGGATAACAAAAAAAAACACATTCTTAACCATACATACTGTTATTATAATTATTAAAGTATAAACAGACTAATATGAATACCCTTTATCTTTATATATACATATATGCATGTGTTTATATCTATGGAGTACAAGACTTTAAAATTTACAATTGACACTAGTACTTAACTACCAATACAAATACCAATAATTTTTGCTTTATATTTACTTTATCTATAAAATACAAATAGAATCATTGATACTATTCCAAGTTGGTTTTATATGATAATTTCAATGGCAATGGTAATTGTAACGATGAATAGTTTATTCAGAATGTTAAATAGTACACACACACACACTCTCTCTCTTTATTTATTGACCTATTTATTTATATTATAGCTTTATTTTCTTACAAGAACCTTTTCTTTATTCTATCTAAGCTAAACATAATACAGTGTTTACTTATTTTGAGAAAAATGGTATTGCTAAAACCATGATGGTATCACAGTTCTATAATTTCAGCTCCTTAACAGGCTCTTTGTATTCAGAAAAAATCGAATAAAAATACTAATGCCAATAATAAATTCTCCGAGTATACATACAAACACACACACACATATATATATATATATATATCTATATACCTTCACAGTATTATTTTCTTATCACTCTTGATCATGACTTTAGTATCCCTCGTTTTCTATTTGACAATCTTAGTGACAAGCCTAAAAGGATTATCTTCTTTGGATAAAATAAAATATGATCATCCTGCCATGAAGATTTTAGTGATAGCTAAATAGGGTATGGTAACTTTCTCAGAATTCTAGCCGCACATATCCAGCTATCATAGAGAAGTTGGTTACTGTATCTGTAGTTCATGTCGTGACCATCCAATCATTGAATCAGAAAGAACTGGGAAAATCTTATTACTAAAATTTCTAATTAACCTTTATTCAATTGAACCAATACGTCTATTATTGGTATAAGCCCTTTTTTCTTTTAATTTTTTTTTCTCTATTTAACCCAAGAATTGTATTTAATTAAAAAAAACGATGCTCATATAACATCTTTATACAATTTTTACTATTGTTCTAGAAAATACAGTAGTAAAGTTTTACTGGGGAATGTTTCTTGATCCAATTCCCCTCCAAAAAGAAAAGAAGATGAAGGTAATATATATATACATATACATATATTATAATTCCATAATATGCACACATCTGTTACATATTCTCAGATACCACAAAGAATATACTTAGAATAAACCCACACACTATATACATTTACCTAAGCTTACTATTCAAAATAGATCTATGCAGCTATTGGTCATGAATTATTATATCAAAGACGCGTTGTGTAGAGCCTTTTGGGTATCGTAAGTGTATTAGAACATTAAACCAAAAGAATGCTTATATTTTATGTGATTTTAGTAAACTAAAGATACAACAGAATACACTTATTCACAGCAAATACTGAATACTAATTTCCATGTAATACCTTCTATCATGTAAATAATACATAACAAACCGTGCTGTTACAACAATATTATAGTCTGTTGCACTGTTTTGTTTTGAACGTCAATGGGACATGATATATATACATATATATATATATATATATAATCGTAAAAATGTTGACTAGAGACTCTCACCCTAATAATATTTTTGTGTTTTCCAGACCATTTTCTTAATTGGATATTTATAATGCTTTTTGTCCAACACATACACATACAAGCTTTTATAAAAGCCATTACTTTACTCTGATATATGTGTATAATTTGATATTATTTCCTTTAAAAAAACGCGTTATTATTTAAGCAAGAAATTTGCAATATATAATATATATACATATAGATGGTTTAGGTGGTATTATTATTCACTTAATGGCTGCAAGGTCCAAAGATAACGCAATAACTTAATAATTTAATAAAGATGTAAATATTTACACGTACAAAACTTAATCTTTATTACCATATTCTTTTTGACAAAATTGAATCCGCAAACTGATACTTCCGACCCATATTTTGCTTGTTTTGTTTCTTGTTTATGGCAATAAGGCCTTTTTTAGGCTCCATTGATTGTATTTTATGTTGGCTATTTAGCAATACTTCTCTTAATATATATATATATATATATACATGTGTATGTCTAGAATAGCTAGCTTAGGTAATTTCACTCATAGTTTTTTTTTGTGCATAAAGATTCACGTACAATCGTTAATAATTCTATCCTTTTACTTTTAACCAATTTTACGGTATATTTAATCAAAATAGCCTCCTATAAATACTTACAAGATATTGCTGTAAATATATTCCAGAGAGAGAGAATATGTAGGAGCCTAATTGTATAGCCATGAAAATCCACACCCCCTCTTTTTTTTGGTTGTCATCTGCTTCTTCGTATCTTAATCACGCCATTCATTCAAAGTCAAGACTTGGCCTTGTTAATCTATTACTAATAATCAAATGAAAATCTAAAACCTGGAATGGTGTTATAGATGTTCCAAATTATCAAGACACTACCATCGCTAATTTACATCTATATCTCCTTAAGCTAAGTAAATTTTTAGAAGAAACCTTTTTTTTTCTGGTTTTTGGTTTTTGGTTTTTGATTAGGATCCGGGTGCGTATTTGAATAAAGGACCTAGACAACCCAAAAAAAAAAACAAATATGTATAAAAATAAATATTAGAATCAAGCTCGGTATTGTCAGCTGCAGAGATTATCACTAAAAGCTACAGTTCGTTATCTTTAATATATTAATGTGCTCTTCTCCTACATGCTCTTTGTGTATTCTACAATAGCAACAATAACAATAGTAATAATAGTATTCTTTGAGGGCGTGGGAGATCTTCGTCAGCCATCCGTGTCCTTTTTTGTCGCGTCCCGGTAAAGTCTTTTTTTCTTGCTCAATGTCAAACCGAAAATCCTTCTGATCACCAGGTAGCTATAGCAAACTAGCTAGGGACTTGTGCTATGTTACAAGATCTTCTTTATATTGCTGTTGCTGTTTGAAATGTAGCTCTTAAAGCTAATGGCACAATTTTAAGTAGTGCAGGATATGACAGGTTGAATACTAGCTATACTTAATTCCATTTATGCATACATACATGTATACATTCAAAATTCCGTGCGTCTCACGCGGCAAACATACCTATAAAAACAAGCAAAAGAATTTTACCGGTTTCCTGAAAAAGAATAGTATGGCTTTGCTATTCAGTGTTACAATATATTAGATACCATCAGTTGTTTTGCCTTGATAAATCAACAGATATATAGACAGACAATCTTGTAATATGTAGATATCCCTCAGCCCCAGTAGAATGAAAATCTTAATGATTACAGTTTACACAATTCTTCTTTTGCTTTATTTTTATATTTTTATATCGGGAGGGAAAAAAGAAAGCATTTGGTAAGGGTAGGTTATAGAAAGTATAGTAGAATACAAATAATGACAGTGCTTGTTTCATGTGGCTAACTTACATTACTGATTAAATCAGCCACTTTTAGAAGAAGATACAAGGAATATGAGATGTATATATGTGTAGATCTTTCCCAAGGTTTGATTTTGTGTACCATTCCATCTTCGATTGAATATGCACAGAAGAATAAATGGTAATTGTGAAACCGATATTTCTTCTTTCTTTTTTTTTTTTAAAAAAAAAAAAAAGACTAAATTCCCGTAGGCTCCATAGTTTCCGGAATATTTTAAGAAGCTTATGAGAGTAATTATGACAACGAAGATTAGGTGCCTATATGTACTAACTGTAAATACTATTGAATAAATTGCAGTTGTATAGCCATTTTCTTGTTTTTGGTCTTATTCGTCTTCGTAATATTATTAACAAGAGAATTTGAAGAAGATAATAAGGGAAAATAAAGGAGTGAGGAGGCAGAGGATCCTTCAAGTAGTGAAGCATAATTTCAAAGAGGATATAAAACAATATTTCTTGGCGTTGAATATTTGCTTTGAAGGATTAAGTTGTATTGTGCTGTATAATTGGTTGGGTGGATTAAATATAAAGATTGTTCTTTCTTAATTCTTTTTTGGTTTTAGAAATGATCTACTAGCACAGTAATAGTAACACAAATTGTAATACCAATGCTAAACAAGAAAAAGAAACTTTCTTATACATCCCCATGATCATTTCTTAATTTCTACATTCATGTGTAATAATTTTGGCTACTGTATACAATACTTGATATCTACAGAAAAACACACACACATATATATATATTGTTGTGATTTGTTCGCACTAACAAAATAATTAGGCAAGAGCACACGCACAATGCTACTTTTACTACCAATAAAATCAAATAAAGAATAAGAGTTGTAAATATATTCGAAAGAGATGAACTTTTTGTGTTTATATTCATAAATAAGTAGATATAAATATAAATATATAAATATATATGTATAAAAAGAAGAAGAAAATAAAGATGAATAAAGGAAGTAAGGAAGGAAAGGAAGAAGAAACACAAAAATACACACAGAGAGAGAGAGACACACACACACACACAGGCACACATACGCACATACGTATAATACAGAGAAAATTTCTCTCAAGAGATAACCATAAGAAAAATGATCTCTTTGGAGGAAAGGGAAAGGGGAAAAGAAACAGAGAGAGAAAAGGAAAATGAAAGGATTTGCCTTTTTTGTGTTTTTAAAGATCGGCCAAACTGTCCTTAACGGCCTTGTAGTAGTCTGAAGACAGGTAGTTTGGAAGTTCCTCCTTGGTTAACCATGCAAATTCTGACACATCTTCAGAAGGTGTAACTTGACCAGAGAACATACGTGCCTTCATGAAAAAGACCTGGGTATACATATATATAATAAATGAATTAATTCTCAATTATTCCAATAGATACAAAATATAACACACACACACACACACACACACATATATATATATATATATATATACAGATATATTTACCTTTGATCCACTCTCTTCCACATTCTGAGTGGGTGCCTTTTTGTAGAGACCAATTGGCTGTCTACCTACAAACCAGACATCCATATCCTTACCACAAGTTTCCTTCAATTGACGTTCAGCAGCCTATATATATATATATATAGAGAGAGAGGGACAAAGATAAATGTCAACAAAAAAGTCAAGTACACATTTCAGTTTTCTTTTTTCTTCTTTAAATCCTTCAAGCATTTATGATCAAAATTTACCTCGTGCAAATATTCTGTCGAGTCGACTGCACCTTCAGGGAAAATCCAGGGCTGTTTGCCTTGTTTAGGACGAACGATAAGATACAATGTACGCTGCAGAGCACGGTCAAGGCTCTTGATATCGTTGGTTTTGTCTGCTTCGGTCTCGCGTGGTGCCTTTTCAATCTTTGTGATTGTAGCTGACATGGTTTCGTCTGCAGATAATTTTTGCTGAGCGGTAGCAATGGCCTCTGATAGGGATCGGGAGGTGTCGTCCATTGCACGGAGACGTTCTGCTTCCTCCTCTTTCCATCGGCGTTCGGCAATAGATCCCTTTTTGAAGTAGAACTCGGTGGGAAAGGTCGAGGCGTCCTGGCGTTCCAACTTCTCCTTATAGTCGAAATAGGCCTTTTCAAAACCTGTCGAATCGCGTGTGATCTGAGGTGGGCGAGACAGGATTACGGATGCCAGGATACGGCTGTTCTTGACTACAAGAGGAGCCTGGGTTGGTGCGGCGGATGCAAACCAGCGTCGAGCAAGCATTGCTGGTGTCTTGGGAAGCATGGTGAACTTATTTCTTTTTTCAATTGTTTTCTCCCTTGTTGAAACAAGCCTTGCTTATTTTCCATTTTGACGGCGAAAAAACATTTGTGACGTGTTACTGAGAGAGGGATGTATTGTCGGAGAATAAATGGATAGACAGGATAAGGTAACACATTAAAGAGTAAAAAATAAAATAAAAATGAACCTCAATTTTGGGGGGAGGGGGAGGGGTTATTTTATTTTATTTTATTTTATTTTATTTTAGCAAGGGGAGGGAAAGCAAGGAAGACTAAGAGAGGAGCCTATTATATTATATATATAAAAGTAATTAATGAAACAAGAGAGAAAGAGAGAGAGAGAGAGAGAGAGAGAACAAGAGTAAAAGGTTCTTTTTTTTAATACAGGATTTCCACTCCAAAAGTTATATTTTTTTTTCAAACTATATATTTTGCAAAATCAAAACTTTCATTTTGTGCTCCGACTATATATAAAAAAAATCAATTTATTTCTTGGCTATTTGTACATTGGGGGAAGAAGCTAATGCTATGATCAACCCAGCCTTGGCAGTTTTCCATAGCGATATGGCGGGAGCACTCAGCAATATACTCCAAGAATTGACCACATACCAATCCGGGCTTTCTCTTGACCAGTGTTTTGAGTTTGGAGAAGCACTCTTCAATCGGGTTTAGGAAAGGAAAGTATGGGGGGAGAAAGTGCAGGTGGTGTAGTGAATTAGCAAACAATTCAGTGACAAGGTGGGATCTATGGATCGAGGCATTATCCATAATGAAGTTGTGAGGGGCAGTATTACTGTGGTCGAGCGAATCCATAATCGTCTTTACAAATTCAACGAAAATTGGTCCTGTCGTGCCACCAGGGGTCAACTTCGCCTGCACACTTTCAATATCTTGGTAAGAAATACCGGCAAGAATTGAGATGTTTAGTCCCCTTTTCGACTTCGTCTTCACAATGCTGGCCTCGCCTTTCTTGGACCACCCTCGTCCTCTGATCAGGTTTGCATTAAAGCCTGCTTCGTCCACAAAAATGCAATTGGTTTTATATCATAAACCATTCGTGTGCATACTGTCTACGTATACTTTTCTCAGCTCAATAGTCTTTGGGTCGTTTCTTTTTTCCTCAACCGGTTTGGTTCTCTTCAATGTGAACCCGATGTTGTTGATAATGTGCTTATGTAAGCCACTGATGCTCAAGTTCTGCTCTTGAAGCTCTGGAAATTTTCTAAACAGTTCCTCTCTCATTTGACCAAGAGTCAAGGTGCAGCATTCGTCCAAGAGGTCTTGAATGAACTTTGAATGCTCATTGGTTATCTTAAGACTTTCCGCACGCGAGCCGCCTTGCTTCTTGGGCTCTACAGTAGCATCCCTCTCGAACTTGGTGATGATGTTGTTAATCGACTCCCATGAGACACCAAATGCCCTGGCTGCTTCGGCTCGGGTCATGGACTCTTCTATATAACATTTCTCCACAATTATGTTCTTGATGTGGATTGGAAGAACCTTTTGTGGTCCATTTCTCTTTCTTCTCTTAACGATAGCGATTTGATTGGGGTTCATGTTGGAGGATTTGAGTATAGAAAAAGATAATAGATAAAGACAGTTCTCAAAACCATATTACAAACTTAGCATTATATACTTTTCTTATAACAATATATTGACATTGCATGTTTTCTTATATTGTTTTTAATAAACAGTGTAGACATTCTTTAAATACTTTATCGCACATATTAGCATTCTTCATGCTCTTTATTAATTTGCTTTAAATTTCTTTCTATCCGCATTAATTAATTTATTTTTTTCATATATAGTCGGAGCACAAAATGAAAGTTTTGATTTTGCAAAATATATAGTTTGAAAAAAAAAAATATAACTTTTGGAGTGGAAATCCTGTACTATATATGAATATTTATAATAGACTATAATTGTATTTTGTTTCAATTTCCTTAATTATTTAGTAGAAAGAAATAATATAAAAAAAAACAAGAAAGGATGATTTCTGTTTCCAGGGACGCTTTTCTTTTCTTTTTTGATTTGTTAGCTCAAAATAAATTACATAGGATAAATTCAGGTACAAATTCCACAAAAAATAAACAAATTAATATATGCTGATATAGATAGATAAATATAGACAAATATAAATTGAAACAATTACTATAGAAAGATTGAATTTTTATTATTATAATCACTGTTTCTTGGTGATTAAGCTTCCCTTTAATTTCTATTTAGACTACAAACAAGGATAATGCCAAGCTATTAAAAGGAACAATTAATTTAATTTAATTTGATTTGATTTGATTTGATTTAATGCAATGCAATTTAATATAATTTAATCAATTGACACCATTGTATATCTATATATTTAAACTGGAAGAATGCTTATTTATTAATATTATTAATAAAAATAATAGTAGTAAAAAATGAAAATGAAAATGAAAATGAAAATGAAAATATGAGATTCTTGTGACAAAACGAATGAAAGCATAAGATGATAAAAAGATAAGATATAAAGAGAAAAAGAAATCTCATACTTTGTTTTATGCGAAAACAAAAACAGAACAAAACAGAAAAAAAAGGGAAACATACGCGTCAGAATTGAAGTGTAAAGATGATTATCTACATGAAAGCCATGAAAAAGAAAACAGGATAAAGTGAAATGAAAAATGAGATACTAAAGGTAAGAAGAAGAATAATAATAAAAAGAGGAGGGGGTAAAGCCAGGTATAAGGGAATTGACAGGAAAATAATAATAATAGTAATAGTAGTAATAATAATAATCAAGAAAGCAATTTGGTATTTGGTATTTGGTATTTGGTATTTAGTATTTAGTATTTGGTATTCGATTATTATTATTAGCTTTTTTTTTTTGGTTTTTTCTTTTCTTTTTTTGGTTTTTGAACAATGAATTTTCTTTTAAAGAAACCCCTAGCAACGCGCGATTGAATAGCTGAATAGTGGTGGAAGACGAATTGGTTGAAGACGACCACTGTCGACTAATTGATTCCGTGGCTCTATAGGGATCTGATAATCATTCCTGGATGTTTCTGGAGGGGAGGAGCCTAACCACAACAAGGGCGAGTAATTTGGAGAGGGTGTGGATATCGGAGAAGGTGAAGATGTGCCCGAGTAAGACGAAAGAGTGGGTGGGGATGGAATTGTGTCGTCTAGATAGAGAGATCGTTTGCGAGATTTTCGAATACCCTGAAGAGTCCGATAACGGTTGAAACAGGTTGCCCGTTTGCGATGAGGAAGCTGGTTTGAGATCTGGCCCCATGTCAAGCCATTTGCAACACCTTGGCAGATTATGGAATCTTCAATTTCTGAGAATCGACTTCGGGGCTTGTTGGTAAAAATGACCTGGACTGGTGGGTGGGAGAAATAGTGTAGCAATCTCTTGGGTGACAATGGCGGAGAGAGAAGACGAACTTCTGATGAGGATTCTGACTGTGGTGGATTAAGCATGTCGGCGACTGAGAAATTATTGTTATTATTATTATTTAAAAAAAAAATTAAAAAATTAAAAAATTAAAAAATTAAAAAATTAAAAAATTGAAAAATTGAAAATTAAAAAATTAAAAAAAAATTTAAAAAAAAAATGGATCAGTAAAAGAACAAAGATTTTCGTTTTATTGTGTTGCCTTACTGTTCATGATTGCAAGTAATTTAGAGGAGGGCCTGGTATGTAAAGAAGTGTAAAGAGAGTAAATTTAAGGAGAATAGGAGAAAGGAATAGTGGGATATTTAAAGTAATAACAATAGAAAATAAAAATGAGAGAAAGAGATAGAGAGAAAAGAAAAGAAAAGGGAAAAAGACGTGAATTTTTATAAGATGAGTGGGGATTGTTATTGTTATTGTTTTGTTCTTTAGCTCTTTCTTTATTTCGTCCTTTCTTTATGTCTTTTTTAAATATATAATAATAGATGTTAATAAATAGAATATATTGAGGGATGTTGTGAGCTCTATTGTGTTGTGCTGTAGTGTGATGTGATGTGATATGCTGCAGTTTACTGTGGTGTGCTGTGGTTTAGTGTATAATGCGATGCTATGCGATGCGTTAATTTTTCATTGTTTTCTTCTTCTTGTCTTGAGCTAGATAACATAGAGTATATATATATATATCTGTCTATTGATTTACTTATTCCAAAAAGGGTGACAAAGAGACAAATACCTTTTTAAGAATACACACAATGCAAATAGAATGTATACATATGTGGTCCATTCAGTTGTTTTTTCTTCTTCTCTTATTTTAGTCTATGGTGTATAGTCTTTAAATAAATAAATATTATAATTAAATACTGAAAATATATCCAAACGACATGCAGATTATTGAGTCATATGTCATAGTGTGAATGAAATATAATAAATCAAGGAGGGGAGGTACAAGTTCAATGATAAATCTAAGATCCCTTCAAGCCACCATTAGACATTATGGGAGGTAGATCTCTCTATCTCTATCTCTTATTACATATATCAGACCACAACTGCTACTCCCAGGAGTTAAAATAGAAAATGGTATACCATTATTATATTCTTGATATTGAAACATTTTATACACACAGAATATTATAGGAGAACAATTGAATAACAATACCATGTATCATATAGATATCTACATACACAATTTACTATATTTTTTTAATAAATAACTTCAAATTGCACACACATAATATATATATAGTATATTTATTTATTTATTTTAAAACATCTTGACAAGTAAAAAGGAAATAAAAGCAGGAGAGCTCCAGAACACTTCACAAGATGATAAGGTTTATTTCCACGCACAAAGACTAAATGAAATAGTAATAGAAATTGTTAATACGGTTTAAAGAGCCAAGTAACCGGTAGCCTTTTTTCTTTTTCTTTTTCTTTTTTAAAATAAGAAACATTATAAATAATTGACCAAGAGAAAGAGGGGGGGAGGGGGGGGGGGGGGGGGTATGAGGGATACAAACAGTGTAATGAAGTATGAGGGATATAGAGAGTGTAACAGACCACTTATTCCTCGACATACCAGTATTCAACCAAAAGATAATACAAAAATCTATGCGAGGCTGTCAACTGTATACAATTCTTCTTTCTTTATTTCTGTGGGTCGTGCCACGACATGACACTTGTCTTTATTCAGCCAAAATTATTATTTTCAAATCTCGCTTGATCTGAAGTGGCCTTATCAGGATTATTCATGACCACAAAAACTACCTCTATTTTTGAAACCATTCATTGAGACTTGACACTGGTTACCGCGGAAAAATGATAACCTCAATACTGATACTGATACTGATACTGAATTAAAAAGAAAATAGAGGTTGAATTAATATTAAAACATGATACAAGTCATGAAAACTGTCGAAGCTTTCACGACTAAACCAATGGTATCAAAAGCTATGGCTATGTTTTCTTTACTACATTATACTACATTATACTACATTATATTACAACATACTATGCTATGATATACTATACTATACTATACTATATTACAGTATGATATATAACAGTACAATACACACATGGAAAGTAAAGGCAACACTTATCATTCCATAGCACAAAAAATTGTACCCAAGCTTGATAAATATTTTATTTATAATATAATGGAAACACTGCCGGCACATTAGACTTTGTCACTGGTCAGCCTGTGCCCAGCCCCTTTTTCATAGCTTGTTAAGATCCCCTTATTCTACCCATACTCCCCCCTATCTCACCCCACCCTACTCCTCTCCTCCCTTGCCCTTCTCCCTCTTTCTATTATATATATATATATGTATAGAAGCCCTAGATTACTTTTAATGTATTTTTGCTCATCCGGAAACAAGAAAAGAAGAGAAAATGAGGAATATAATAAAGATAAATAATAAATAAAAAAAGGATGCTCTTATCCAAATATATCTTTATTTATTTATCCAGATTTGAACATTAAATACATGTCAATATCTAATGTCCCTATTTTCTCTTTAAGCTACCATATTAAAATTGACTGCATAATATACTCTATCTTGCCAAAAGTGGGCGGTTTTGGTGGGGGTGGAGACTTTAATTGGAAATTAACCAGGCCATGTTGTAGTATAGATGTGTTAAAAGTAAAAGAAAGAGCGGGTTATACACCCTGACTCGTATTACATACACAAACACACAAGTCCTGGATTTTCTCGATCAAAGGACCCCTCTCTCTCTCTTTTTTTTGTACAAACAACCACCATAACCACAATAACCACCATAACCACAATAACCACCACAACCCCTCCTTGTATAAAGATCTGCATTTCTCTAAATATGGAATACTAAAAACAGTTTAAATCTTTTTACTTTTTACAAGTCTTTCATTCATAGCGATAAAGTACATTGATAGGTGCAACCCCAATAATAACAATGATATTAGTACTTCTTTTTCCTATTCAATTTTAAAAGAAACTATGATATAATGCAGTGAACTATATTATAGCAAAAGATAATATATTAATATATTAATATATCCATATTTCTATATTTGATTTAATGCTACTGTTAAAACCGTGCTTTATTATGATACAAGTCTTTGTAAATAAATAAAAAAAGAAACCTTAAACACAATTAAGCCTTTATTAGTTTCTATTAGTCTTTAGAGAGAGAGAGAAATGAGAGTCAAACTGTTTATTTTTTGCTTTCAAACATATCCAAGAAGATGTATTGAAAATTAAAGACTTGTGATATTATATTACTCAAACTACCCGATAATTATAGTATTAATAAATAATATATATCATCATACAATGAGACAGAGTAAATACCTGTATATATATGTGTATAGAAAATAAGGGTATAAGCCTTGATTTTGTACAATATTCATTAATGTATATAAAGACATAATGTCTCATTATATTTAGCACTGGTATAGTTTATAGTTGTGTCGTCACCAATATCAATCTACCAGCTTCCACAGTGTCGTGTAGCCATTTTTTCGTCTATTTCTTTCCGAGTGGAACGACTGTAAATGACGTTTGGATCTGTTTGTAAAGAAAGACTAAAGAGTGTTGTGTAAAGAATATACTTGTAAAACCAATAGGAATTTATAAATATATATATTCAAACAGCTCAGAAGAGCTCATTCTATACAGTACTTGTCAAAAGTGACGACAGTCAAACGAAAAGAAGGCAGAAAGAAAGAAATTTACATATACCGTAGCTGTCTTCTAACCACATCAGGACTTTGTGTTACTGTCACTGACGAAATAGTCTTTTATTGGAGATTAAGACTATACTCTTTTACTCTTTAGGCTGCTTCGATGATGCTAATAATAATAATGATGATTATTAGCTGTCAAATTCAGACTGAAAAATCTCTTAACTCTTTTTTAGATTATTGTTACCAGGGAACAGAAAAATCATATAAATACTCTCCATCTATTCACCTCGAAAAAAAATATTATCAAATACCCTCCAGTTCTATCTATTTCATCTACTCTTTAATTCGTTATTCAATTAACAACAACACATAATAATAATCATCATCATCATGAAGTTCTCAATCTTTGCTTCTGTTTCTATCCTTGCCGCCGTAGCCCACGCAAAAGTCAGAATCATTAGCCCTGATGCCGACACCGTCTGGAAAGCAGGAGAGTCTGCCACAATCAAATGGAAGTCTGATGGCAAGGACAGCAGTCTCACATGCGATATCCAGTTGCTCAATGGCGATCCCAAAGATGCCGATATTATCGGAACCCTGACCAAAGACGGTGCGCCAAAGTGCTCCGAAAACTCATTCACTGTTGACTCGCTCGATGACTATCCTTCCGGAACCGTATTCATGCGCATCGGCCAAAATTCAAAGCACAAGTGGTCCTACTCTGAAGACTTTAAGTTCAAGGGTGACGGAAGTGCTAGCAGTGGCAGTGCCAGCTCTTCTTCAGGATCAGGCTCGGGATCAGGTTCGGATTCAAAGCCTTCGGGACCTTCTAGCTCTGCTCCCAGCAAAGCTACTCCTACCGATGCTACTTCTACACAGGCTCCCGCTAACAATGGTGGTTCGGGTGAGGCTACTCCTACCGACAGCTGGCTCAACACTTCTCCTGCCGCTACCCCAACCACTCCTCCCCAGACCGAATCAAATACCGCCGAGTCCGACGAGGCAGCCTCAGTCCTGTCCCGCTTCTCCTCGATATCTTCCTCTGTTGCTGCTGCCAGAGCCACTAATCAATAATTAAATAAGAATAGTAATATGTTTTTTAATCATATAATATAATATAATATAATATAATATAATATAATACCAATAAAATTCTGATATTATAATCAAAAATCTATTTTATTTATTTATTTTTTACTTGAATAAATGAATAAATGTATTTCGTCTATCTATATTTTGGTGTAATTTTGCTTTTACTACTGCCATTTCTACTATTACTAATTTAGCAGAAAGTGTCAAACCAAAAGAGGCTCAAGTTTATAGCATCAATTGCTATTATTATCTTTGATTTTAAATGTCCAGATAAAAAACAGACCAAACAAAAAAAGCTTATTTATATTAATATCAATATGCATATATTCAATACAAAAATGTACGTAATGTGTATAGTCTGGATATTGAATACTGGCCTAGAATCTATATTAGTTTGGCGGACATCTCCCATAAAAAGGAACATATGCTTTTTTTAATATTAATCGCGAGCCTTTTTATTTATGTATTTATTTATGTATTTATTTTATCATTAGTACCAATAAACTTTAGTACCTTATTGGAAGCAAACAAGCGAACCAAGTGGCTTATAATACAGATATATGATAAGAATAAAGAAAGAAAAGCAAGTTTTCCCAAGTAGTTGCGACTAGTAAATCAACAATAGCCCGAGATCAAAAGGTTAATAGGTTGATTACAATCCTTCCGATCCTTCCGACCTACAATTTACATATCTTTTTCTTCTTTACTTATTCCCATGCAACATTTATCATTAAATGTATTTTCTGTCCCTACCTTCTGTTTCCACAGAGAGCATGTGTTTTAGCTACTGTATCAGCTTGAGAAAATATATTGACAAGCTTTGAAGAATTAATAGTAATACGAATATCTAATTGTCTTATAACAACAGTAACAGAAGAAGAAGAAGTACTCTGAATTGTAATAAAGAAATATTTTTCTTTTAATAATTAGAGTAAGAAGTATAATATAATTCTGGCTGTTATATAACTTTAGATCAACAATAAGGAAAAACCTGTTGCTTTTAATGCGTACATATCTTTATTAGCAAAAACATAATTATCTTTAAAACGCTTTATAAAATAGATGGTACTTAATAAATTGCAAAATATGAACACGACTTCATTATTTATTTATCCATATTTTTTTTTGAAAAATGTCTAGATGTGGTAGGTATAGCTTTAATTTTGAAACAAAAAGTATATATATATATATTCTACATTCTACATTTTTTTTTTTGGTTTATTTCTCTTAAATATTTCTGTAAACTCACAGAAAATAAAGAATAACAAAGGGTGAACAAGTAAGCAAGTAAGGAAAGTAAAGGTCTTTATGATGGAAATCATGCTAATAATACTATATAAGAAATCGCCACTTTGCTGTAATAAACTGAAATAGATACCAAAAGTGGTATTCTAGTTCTTCCATCATCGTGTGCTACAAAGACTTGATATTTGTGTAAGTATGTATATAAAAAGAAAATAACTCATTTAACATTGAGTGACATCAAACAAAGATCCATGTACAACAAAAACAAATCTTCCTTGTTACATATGAAAGATGCTACGATTTATATATTATTGCTTGCCAAAAAAAAATGAAGAAACGAATATACGTATATAATAGGATTACACAAGCGTTTCATTTTTCATTCTTTGTGTATGTGTGTGTATTTTTTGATTAATAGTAATACGAATAAATTAAAGTGTTATATTATTATTATACTTGTGAAAATTACATGGTGGTTTGTGTAAGAAAAAGAAAGAGAAAAGAAAAAGGACGAGGAAATCAAAGCCAATAAAGTTAAAGCAACATGGCCAAGATGACGGGTGCGCAGACAAGTGCAAGAGTATAGTGCATCTTGGAAGCAGCACCCTCAGCAGGAACACTGACCGAAGCACTTGGGGCAGGTGAAGAGGCAATCTTGGGAGATGCAGAAGAAACAGGGGTAGAGGCATGGCTGACGGCAGAAGAAGGAGCAGAAATTGCAGATGGAGCAGCAACTGAAGCGCGAGAAGATACGGCAGTTGGGACTACAGATGCTGGAAGAGATGGAGCGACGGTAACAGATGCAGATTGAGCAGCAGAACCAGAGCCGGAGCCAGAGGCAATGGGAGTCTTGCCACCAGTTACAACGAAAGAGCCTGAAAAGACATTTTTACTACAAAATTGTAAAAATGTTAGCATTATGCACTTTTGTTTTTGCTCTTGTATGTGTGTATTGTGAGTTTAAGAGCATCAAACTTACGTGGCGCCATTGCTAAGGTAAGAGAACTGGAAGGCATAGCTTTTGGTAGAGTCAAGATCGGCAGGAATCTTTTTATTTTTATAAAGAAAAATTAAAATTGGGTGGTTTAGTAACACAAGTATATTTGAATACAACCATTCATTATATCTAATGTTCCATAAAAGAAGAACAATAGGAAACAATAATATATTTACCACCACAGTAAACTCTTCGTCCGAACCATCTGGAATGGTGAATGAATAAGCAGAATTGACCATGGTAGCTGGGTCGTTTCCAACCAGCAGGTTAACGTCAACCTCAGTATCAACACCATTAAGCCAAGCTGTTGAAAGTTAATAAACAGAACAAAAACAAGACCAAACTATGTATATATATATATATATATATATTTCGTTGGTAAACAGGTTCTCTTACTTAAGGTAGCCCTATTGATCAATCAGTTAAATGTTTTTCTCAACGTTATTCACCCAAGTAACTCACGATTGCCCAGCCTTGTAGACAGTTCCAGGAAGAGGAGCAGTGATATAGAAATCAGTGGTCTGAGCAACAGCCATGGTTGACAAGAAGCAGAGGGCGGCAACGAAAAACGGCTTCATGGTTAGATTGAGAGAAAGACAATAGACAAGGAAAAGAAGTAATATCTTGTTTGGATAAGTCGAATAGTTTTATACGATTCTAAATTGTCGTACAAGATAAAGATATAGGCATACATTATATGTTATATGTGTAGGTACAGGTACAGGTGCAGATATATATAAATACACACATATATAGATTTATATATTTAATAAAAATAAAAGAAAGCCTATTTGGCCATAAATGTTTCTGTTTGACCAACAGAATCAACGGAACCAGCACTCTCACCATCAAATCCAAAGCTTCTATTGTGGGTTATTCTTTCTATTTATTTATTTTTTGTATATAAAAATTAATTAATGTGCCAATCAAATGTGGCACACGCGAAAGACATGATGTCTATCGTTGCTGTACCTGGACGGACAAATGGGATTGTTGCACGCCAGTTTATTGATATCATAATATGCATTGTATTATTTTTGGATTTGTTTCGAATAGTCGGATATGTAACCACAGTAACGAACTAATCATAATACATGCATATGTAACCGAACTCGCTGTTCACAACAAATAAGTATCTTTTATTTTATTATTATTATTATTATTATTATTATTATTATTTTTATTATGTAATTGTGCCTATTATCTGTAATTGCTATACAATTCAATCGCACCCGATGTACACAACACAACACCAGAAATTTGTAAACAAACAAGCAACAAAAAGCTTATTTCTATCAAGGTGAAAGGGTTGGGTCAGGCGCCCATACACGTTTGGTGGATTTGTGAATTGGCATGTTGTCTTTTTTTAAATCTCTTTGTACATCTGCTTTTGGAACAAATTTCGTAGGAACAGGAATGTGGTATGTAGGCAGTTTTTCATATGTCCAAGTGTCTACAACAAGCGGTAGTTTGGGGGTGTCCCAGTGAAGGTAGTTAAATATACTGTCCATGACGAAAGTAAAAAATAAATAAATAAAGAATTTGGCTTTGTGCTTATTTATTTATCTTATACGTGTGTTGAATATATATATATATGTGTGTGTGTATATAGATATACTCATATATATATTTACATTTTTTTTTGTACTTTGGCCGGCCAAATGTAAATGAAAGTCACACGTCACACTTGGAACCCGATCGAGGGTCGCTTTAAGCTACATCCGACCTTTAGGCTTGCCCACCCTCTTTTTCGCTATTGTAGGTACATAGCCATTGGATGAATAGATGAATAACATAGATGGATGGATATAAACGGGGGGATGGATGAGATCAGATCAAATGAGATTAAATGAGATAATTTAATACAAGTCTGGATGGATGAATCCTGGAGCTATAATATAATCAATATATCAATGCAAGATGTGTGGAGACTAAATGAAATGTTCAACATTCTAATGATTTTATCTTTTTTTTTATATTTCATTTTCCATTTATATTTATATTTATATTTAAATAAATAATAATATTACAACAATAATATCAACAACATCAACAATAATAACAGCTACTATGCCGCACGCACCCAGAAACAGCTTCCTCGTTCCCGGCGTTGCCCAGTTCAGTCGCTCGACCACCTTCGCCAAGAAGGCCCTCCACAAGCGTCAGAAGAAGGCTGTCGCTGCCCCTGCCAAGAAGGCTGTCACCGACAAGACTGTCGATGTAAAGGGTGCCAAGAACGGTTCCAAGCGCACTGTTCCTGCCAAGAAGGCCGATCGCTTCTACCCCGCTGAGGATGTTCCCCAGCCCAAGAAGTCCCGCAAGGTCTCCAAGATCGGTGCTCTCCGTGCCACCATCACCCCCGGTACCGTTGTCATCTTGTTGGCCGGTCGTCACCGTGGAAAGCGCGTTGTTGCCTTGAAGCAGCTCGACAGTGGTCTTTTGTTGGTCACTGGTCCCTTCAAGATCAACGGCGTTCCTCTCCGTCGTGTCAACCAGGCTTACGTCCTTGCCACCTCCACTAAGATCGATGTCTCCTCCGTCAAGTTGGATGCCAAGATCAACGACGCCTACTTCAAGAAGGCTGCTGGTGCCAAGGCACAGGGTTTCCTTGAGGGTGCCGAGGTAAGATTAAATATGGGTTTTCTTTTATAGTTTATATGGAGGGCAACGGGGTTGTTTTTCTTAAAAAGAGGGGGAAGAGAAACCATTTATATATGAATTGTATATTTTTGAATTTGGAGGAGGATTTGGACATATATATGCATATTAGCTAAACCTTTTTTTGTTATTTGTGGGGATATTTATTCTAAAATTTTAAATATTAAAACAAAACGATGTGAAACAAAATTTCTAATATGTTCTTAATTAACAATTGAGTAGAAGAAGGCTGCCTTCCCCGCCTCCAAGGCTGCTGACCAGAAGGTCGTTGACAAGGCCATCATTGATGCTGCCGCCAAGACCCCTCTCCTCCGTCAGTACTTGAGCTCCACCTTTGGCTTGTCCAAGGGTCAGTTCCCCCACGCCATGCAGTTCTAAGTTTATCTTTCCATTGTACAGCACTTACTAAAATAAATAAATAAAAAAGTTTGTGAAAGAAAGGAAATCCCATACCTCTTTGATGGAATTGTAGACGAATTGAAATGAATCATTATAATAAACACTATGTAATAAGAATTCAACTACTCGGTTTTTTACTGCATAATTAAATGAGATTGTCGTGCGGCGTGCTTTAAAATACAGCATCATGTTGTATTTATATGAGATCTTTGAGCTCGTGCTCGGTTCTATATTTTATTGTATATCGAGGCGAGTATTTTGTTTTTATCAGATTTATAAAATGGGTTATTGTTGTAAATATATACATAAGCTTAAATTTCAGGGATATAATACTTTTTTATTTTTGTTAAGATAAGCTCAATTTATTCTGTGATTTAATTAATAAAGGCGCCTATTAAAAATCAATTTAGTTGTGTTCAAGTGTTGTGAATTTACGTAAAAGATCATCAATTTGTTTTTGTATTTCGTCTTTTGTCCTGGTGTTATTATTTTTTACTTTCTGATAATAAAATTTCACCACAGCCTTTATACATGTAAAAGCTTAATCAAAAGATCAAGTATGTAACAAAGTAGACGTTAAAAATTATCAAGGTAATCCTCGAACAGGCTATATTCATAAAATATAACAATTTTAAAAAATAAATTATGGAAGCAAATATATCATATATATATATAATTAGCATTTGTGTAATTAAATAGGCGATATCTAAAGTCCAGATAGCGACAATATTCTTGCTCAAAATAAATAAAAAATATAAAAATATAAATTAATTACTTTTAATTTTTTATTATTATTATTTTTTATTACAGTTCTTTAAACTTCCGCGCCTTTTCTCTCCTTTTCTTCATCTACATCATGAGCGACAGTCCCATGCCTACACATTTATCACCACAGCCAAGTGGTGCTCGTACAATGACAGTCGATGGAAAGAGAATTCTTTGCATCGCAGACGCAAGAGGTATAAAATAAAAACCAGATTTTTTAACTATTAATGAGATTCCAAAAAAGAAATATTGTCATCCAAACCATCTTGAATTAGGAAACCTGTCTCAGCTCAATGCTCTCGCACGCGACGCGGATGCTCAGTTCATTATTCACACTGGTGATTTTGGTTTTTATGGTAAAGTTAATGCTTGGTAATCATCACAAAACTCAATAAATTATAGATGGCTCCAGTCTCAGTCGTATCAGTGACAGGTACAACTTTTTATTTTATTTTATCTATTTGTTAAGATGTGAAGATTTATACAAGAAAAAAAATGGTGCCTTGCTTAATCAATATGACCTAAACTTTTCTTTCTTTTTCTCTTCTTACAATTGTTATATAGAACATTGAAACATTTGGTTCAGTACAGTACATTAATTCCTCCTCATGTACGAACTCGATTGAACAGCTCTCCTGTTGAGCAGATACGCAGTACAATTGAGCAATCACCCCAGACGTTATTGTCTGAATTCCCGGCTTACCTTTCGGGTGAACAAAAATTAGATATCCCGGTGTATACTGTTTGGGGAGCATGCGAAGATGTAGCAATTATCGAACGATTTAGATCGGGCGAATACAAGATCCACAATTTGTTTTTGCTTGATGAGGCTACTTCTCACCTGTTGGACATTGGTGGTGTTTCACTCCGATTGTTTGGTTTGGGAGGTGCAGTGGTTCAACACAAATTATTTGACAATGGCGAAGGCACGGACACAATTGCAGGTGGACTGGGAACTATGTGGACAACAGCACTTCAGATTGGAGAACTTGTCGAGACTGCCCAACGTGTATATGCCTGTTCAGAAACCAGGATCCTTGTTACTCATGCCAGTCCAGGCCGAGAAGGCCTTTTAGCCCAGCTTGCATTGGTGCTGAGAGTAAGTGATCTGATAAAGTTATGCGACAATTTTTCTTTTATTTTTGCTTATTTTATTTTATTTTTATGATCATTTCAGGCTGATTTTACTATTTCGGCTGGTCTTCATTTCCGGTATGGAATATCGTACAACGAGTTTGCGTGTCAGCCCGACCAGGAACATTATCGCGAGCGTTTGATTCAATCACAACAAGGATTCTTGCAACTCTGGGATGCTATCAAAGAGCAAGTAGAAAACTATGTGGACGAGCGACAGACAGTATTGTTACAAAATGCCTTGATGGTTGTAAATCGCCTTCCTCCTTCATTGCAGCAGGATTCTGCTGGTCAACTTGAGCTCTCTAGTTCATCTTCGTCATCTGGGCCTGATAGAGATGAGCAGGCTTTTAAGAACATGTGGAATTTCAATCTCCCTGATGCTGCTTTTGGCTGGGTGGTGCTGGATGTCAATCATGGACGTGTCAGTGCAGAGACTCGTTCTCAAGGCTTCAATTTTTCGTATCGTCGCAGTAGTGCTCACATGACAATCGCTTCTCCGTTATTCAATTTGGGCTCAACTAGCCCAGGACCCACCGAAAAACCTAACCAATACAGACAGAGTGAGTGGGAGGATCCTCCTACGGCTGCTAGTCAAACCGATGATGAGTGGAAGGGAGAGATAAAGGAAGATGGAAACGTGGGATACACTTCCGGTGGTTATGGTTCGAACTACAGTCACAAGAACACAAAGAGATCAAGTGTTGTAAGTAAAATAAAAGAAAAGAGAAATAACGTTTTATATCAATTATCAATCGTTTCACTACGCAGCCTGACCTTGTACCAAAACAGCAACGTAGTCTGTATGTGGCGTATGTAGGTGGACTGTCCAACACAACAGTGACGGAGAGTGAGATCAGAACCCTATTCGGACGTGACACAGTAAGACTTTAGTGTTCATTCATTCGTTCATTTCTATCTGACCCGCACCAATCCAAATTCTAACCTTTTTGTGCCTAGGTTACCGCAGTCAAATTTCCCGTCGATCAAACCACCCAACTGCCTAAAGCTCATTGTTATGTTGATTTTGCCCACTCTGTTGCCCTGGAAAACGCATTGGCTATGAACGGAAAGGTAAACAAATAATTAACTAATTACTCAATTAGTCTCTTGACCGCTTTATGTCGTGATATTAACTCGTCAATTAAGCTATTCAAGGACAACAGACTTGTTATAAATCGGCCTACTTCACAGTTTGGTGATGGCAGAGGACGTGGTAGAGGAAGAGGACGGAACAGTTACAGAGCAAGTCCTCGGATGAGTGACAACCGTATGAGTGATTCTTCGCACAGGAACAGAGAGTCTGACATGTAAAAAAAAACAAAAGAAGAAGCACAAGAAGCACAAGAAGCACTAAAAAAGGAAAACCCAGAACCAGAATCAACTCAACTCATACACTCAACTCACAACCAAAACAGGCACACATAAACTCACACATACACACACATATATACATATACACACATCTGCACCTGCACCTACACTTTACACCTGCACTTACACTTACACTTATACACAGAAAGAGAAAGATATATCTATTATATACTATACATATTTTTTTACTATAATTATTTTACGATTTCATAGCCTTTCTCTTTCTATCTATATCATTTTATTTTATTTTATTTTATTCTAGATTTTTTTTATATTATCAATTCACTTTATTTGTCTCAAAAATGCCCTATCAAAAACAAGGGGATACCAAAAAAGCAACTTCTTGGGAGTACACAAATATACGTACACACAAACCAACGCCAAGCAGCGTATGACATCATCCAATCAACTGACTTGCTTGAGAAACTACCTATTTCTTCAGCTATCGTTTCAACTCTCGTCTTCCTTTCTTTTACCTTTACAACCATGAAGTTATTTACTCTTTCTGCTATCATTTCCACCTTTTTGGCTATTGGTGCCGATGCTGCTATCCAAAGGTAGGAAATCAAACACAAATACACAAGATACCAGATGGTAGCAGTAATAATAACATATTCTAAAATAACTCTAGAGTACCTATAAAGAAGACCGTCGAGACTTCCGCTGAGAAACTCCAGCGTTATTCTCACACTGGTGAATACCTCACCCAAAAGTACTTTGGCTCCCAGCGCAGTCAATCCCAGAATGCCCAGCCATTCCAGGTTGATGCCGATGGTCGTGTTGAACATGGTGTACCTTTGTCAAACTATATGAACGCCCAGGTAAAATAAATAATAGTAATTTCTAGGCAACAAAAAAAAAGACTAATCACCCAATATTTTTTTATTTATTTATATTTATATAGTACTATGGTGAAATTGATATCGGAACTCCTCCTCAGACTTTTACTGTTGTTCTTGATACCGGTTCCTCCAACTTATGGGTTCCTTCTTCTGGATGTAGCTCAATTGCCTGTTTCCTTCATCGTCGCTATGAATCCACAAAATCTAGCACCTTCAGTGAGAATGGTACTGATTTTGCTATCCGTTACGGAACTGGTTCTCTTGAAGGTTTCATTAGCCAGGTAAATAATAATTTACAAAATGACGTTGCCCTTTTTTTTCTTTTTTTTCTTTTTTTTCTAACCCTTAAATTTCTTATCATCAGGACACAGTAAACTTTGGCGGCATTGAGCTTGAAAACCAAGGCTTTGCAGAGTCTGTCAAGGAACCCGGATTCACCTTTGCATTTGCCAAGTTTGATGGCATTCTTGGTATGGGTTATGACAACATTGCTGTCCAAAAGGTCGTCCCTCCTTTCTACAACCTCGTCAACCGTGACTTGATTGATGAGCCTGTATTCTCATTCTGGCTCAACGATGCCAACAACGGCGATGAAGCCAACGGTGGCGAACTCGTCCTTGGTGGTGTTGACCCCGCTCACTACGTTGGAGACATCGCATGGTCTCCTGTGGTTCGCAAGGGTTACTGGGAAATCCAATTGGACGACATCAGATTCGATGGTGAACCCCTTGATTTGGATCCTATCAATGCTGCCATTGACACTGGTTCATCTCTCTTGGTCTGCCCCACTGCATTTGCTGACCTTTTGAACAAGGAATTCGGCGCCGAAAAGAACTGGGCTGGACAGTACGTCGTTGACTGTGCCAGAATCCCCGATTTGCCTGAATTCTGCTTTATTTTCAATGGCAAGGACTTCTGCTTGACTGCTGAAGATTATATTCTCCAGATGCAGAACCAATGTATCTCCGGATTTATGGGAATGGATATCCCTGAGCCTGCTGGCCCCATCTGGATTGGTAAGCAAATAATATATTTACTTTGTTTTAATGCTTTTACTCATCATAATTCCTTATTTATCTTTTTTTTTCTTTAGTCGGTGATGTCTTCTTGCGCAAGTTCTATAGCATCTACGATCTTGGTAACGACAGAGTTGGTCTTGCCCTTTCTGCTTAAACTTATAGCCCTAATTCTTCTCTGCATCTAATTAACTTCATAACTTTGTGTAAAACCCCCTTTTCCCTTCTCTGTTTTCTCTAAATAAACCTGTAACTTCTTTTTTATTATTTCTGTTACTTTTTCTGGAACACAAAGGCCAAGTAAATGCCTAAATTTTGATATTAGTTATATGGATAAGCATACCTATACTTATTTTATAGCTGTACAGATTATATATATATATATATATATAAATAAAACACACGCACACGCACACACACACAGATTATCTCAAAATGGCTTCCAAACAAGAAAAACTTACCTGCTGCTTCCCATTCTTCTGGGCTCATTTCTGGATTAGCTCCACCTACAACACCAATTCGACGAAGTAATTTACCAAACTCTTCTTCTTGTGATGCTGTTTTGTAAAGATCATGAAAGTTCTCCTTGCGCTTCAATATCAAGCCATACTCTCCTGCCAATCTACGTGAGCTCATATAAGTACCTAGCTTGTATACACATTAAGAAGAATAAAATATATTCTCAGACTTACTTTTCCAATGTCTGCCAATTGACCAAATACTCTGGGCAGTCGACGGCATCCTCAAGATGGAACATATATTTGCATCCATACTTTGTAAATCCAACCTTTTTTCCACTTTCGTCTTCTTCAATACCCTCAAAATCAATGTGATAAATCGAATTTCCAAATCCAAATGAGCCTTTCGGCTCTGCACGCACTCGCTTTACGATCCAGTTGGCATCGGGAATAGTTCCAAAGAAGTAACCTCCTGATCTCAGTCGCGTGCTCACATTCTCCAACATCTGGCGAGCCTTTGTTTCATTTTCGAATGCATAATGAAGACAGAACTGCATTGACACAACGTCAAGCATTAAATCTGGTTTCAATTTAGGTGCAATAGGTTCCTGTGTGTGTGTATGTAAAGTGTTATTTACACGAACTATACTTCCATATTATCTCAGGATATCTTACCTGATAACAGTCCATAGCATAGAATTCCGCTGTAAATGAACGGTCGCGTAGAGTTTTGTAACGATCCTTCATTTGTTCGAGTGAGACATCAGCAATGTCTACATTTAGATCACCATGCTTGTTAGTCGTCTGATCTAATCGTAAAGAGTTTCTTTACCTGCTGCTACAAGATGTCTGATTCGTGACTTTGCCCATTTGATCAGATCTCCTCCTTTGCCACATCCCATGTCAAATGCATTATATCCAGGCTTAACATAAGTATTGATCAGTACACTCTTGACCCAGTTGTTGAAGCTTCGGAGACGGATGATCTTTGATTCTTTACGCTTTTCTACACCAACATCAGGTCTTTGGTTGTAATGCTGGGCTACACGATGTGCACCAGATGCAGCATCCGCATTATATGAAGTATGATTGATTTTGACATCGTGATGAGGTTCATCGTTTTTACGTTTACGGTCCATGTTATATTACTAAAAATAAAAATAAAACCATAAAAAGAGGAGTTAATAGCTATTATGCTTTATGAGAAAAGGTAATCTACACTCACTAATTCGCTCCCTTGCTCACTCACTCACGTATAGAATGTATAAGTATAAGTACAATAGGCGCAAGTTATATAATAAAGTGAAAAAACACAAATCACTTGAGATATAAGCTCACTATAAAATTTAGGCAAAAAATTGTGACCTTTAATAGTATAACTTTTGATACATGGCAAATTTTGAATTCATAAATATCAAGTACATTTCATCACCCTATAATATTAGGATATAGTTAAATATTGAAAAGAACATAGAATCTCGTCAATAAAAAGAAGAGGAGTTTCTTTATTGGTATGATTTAATGGAAAAACTGAATGCATGGATGGTCGGGGGAGATTTAAAGGAACAAGCCAAGGACGGCAATGAATACTACTATTCCTGTAACACTGGTTTTAGCAGCTCCAGATTGGGCAGCGGTAGCCTTTGGAATAGATTTGGGGGCGGCTGTTGCAGCAGGATTGGGACCTGCATTCGAAATAACAGGATGGTTGGCCACAGAAAGTATGCTGCTTACAGAACTATGGACAGCACTTGGAAAGGCACCCACTGCAGATGTAGCCTGTTATGAAAAAAAATCAGTCTACATTTATGAATCCTCAGCTATTTGACATTGTATATTCTACCTCTCCTACAAGAGAGCGAATAGGCGCGTTGGCAAGGATACTTGAGGCCTCAGCAAGAATACCTTGAACTGGAGTGCTGGCAGAAGGAGTTGAGCCTACAGAAGCAACAGTTTCTTAGTGAGAAAGGATATCTAAAGTTGAAACTGAAAATGGCTTAAAGGTCATCTTACTCTGTGCAAACACCAAAGGAGACGCCAATACAACATAGGCACCAATAGTAGTGAGTCTAACCATGACAATTAAGAAAACGAGGGTAATGGGAGTAAGAAGGTGTATAAAATTGACTGTTTTTTTTCTGCTTTTTTGTTTGCTTTTTTTTTTAAGAAAAAAAAGTTTAAGAAGAAAAGCCCTCAAATTCTTGATCTATTCAACATCTTTCTTTTCTTTCTTTCAGGTTGAAAGGCTTGATCTGGACGGTCTATTTTATTCTCCTTAGCTGCGGTGACCCATTCCAATATAAAGGAGATCTTATAAGGGGAGGATGAAGGAGGGGAGATGGGGAAAGGAGTGTATAGGTGTTTGGGTTTGTGCGCGTTTATAGAATCAAGTACTAATATATGTATATATATATACTGTTTAGCAGGTACTAAATAAATACACACCAACATACACATATACACACTGGTGGTTTAAACTTATTTTCTTTTATTTTTCCTTCGTTTCTTCTTATTTTATTGATTTATCTTTAAAGAAATACAAGAATATATATACATATATGTATGTATATATGTATATATATGAATAAAGGGGTGAAATAAAGGGTTTTAAAGACATACATTAATATATAGTAATATAAAGATTACTGTACTGCAAACTCATTCTCCATGTCTTCTAGATGAGCATGCAGACGCTGTTATATTTTCAAGTATGTCAGTATTGCCTTACTTTCTTTTTATAAATAACTTTACAATTCAATTTAATAATTCAAAGTTCATTACCTGTAACCGAGCACCAGTTTGCCAGTCTCTTCCTGACAATTCAAGTATTTGATCAGCAAAAGACAAGAGAGCCTCCTGCATGTAAACCAGCGCCATTTGTGGATTAACCATAATATTAGCTGATTTTGCCGTGTTCAGTTTAGTGATCTGGACACGGCTAGTCTCAATAACAGCCACAGTCCTGACCGTAATTTCAACCAGCAGACTTGTTAGATTCTCTAGCACAGTCTCGCCATCAAAAGGGTCATCATCATCCACATCTCTTAACAGACTAGGGTGAAACACTCCTTTTGCCACACTCTTTTGCCCACTATCCACCTCCTGTAACGTTTGAAGTGCGGCCAATACGCGGGCCATACTCTCGAGACATTGCATCAGTCGCAAGTCTGTACGTATCGCCTTTGGTACATTTATATTAGTTGGTGTGCTTGGCGTATTTGTAGTTCCTGCCATAAATTCAGCTAGTTGTCGTTCGTTAAGATAGCCAAGATTCTCAGAAATCCAATGGCCATAGACCGTGGCGAGTACTCGGCATCCGAAAGTTAATTTTCGAGATGGCAGCCCAATAAGTGCAGTCGAGCCACTTATGAACTCTATGCCGTGTAGAATAGCAGCCATAAGCTATATATATATATATATATGTATAGTATTATTATTGTAATGAATATCCAATGATTAGAAAGGGATAAAATTTTATCTATACATTTATATACAGTACCTTTTCGCCAAGCGCGCTATTGACAAGCTCACGCATATTTGTGACAAGACTCTGGGCCTTGGAGCATTCAGTGTCCAGCTCTCTCAAGAGACCAATGGAAAGACTATAAAACCACCCTTTGGTGGCAGCCAGCAAGTGTTCGTCTACAGGCATACCCATTGTCTTCCACTCCAATCCATTTTGAACGAGACATTCTCCATATAGATTATGTTTGTCTTCTAGAACAGACTGAAGATACTTGATGTCATGCAGCAAGTCGTTTGTTCGAGGGATAGTTTGAGAATTAAGATGCTTCATATCTTCTATGGACTAAAAACCAAATCAATTAAATCACATATTATCCTTGTCATTTACATCATAGACAAAAACTCCTCTCACCTGAACATAGCTTGCTAGCTTGTTGAGATGACCTTCACATTCTCTCCATTCAGGAAATATTTCCTTTATATATATATATATATCCATATAAATATTAATATATCCTCAATTATCATTTCTGTCATTACACTTACAGCGAAGGATAGTGAGTGATCTCCACTCAGCTCATCTGCAATGCTCAATATTTTCCCTAAATTCTCCTTGATTTCCTCATAGCGCTGTGTGTCGCTATTGGTTGGGTGGCTGGTATGCAGCTTCTGTAGACACTGTTGCAGCTGCTTCTTCTTCTCCTGAAACAGCAATTTGTAATCCTGCACACTGATTTGTTGTCGGTGTGCCTGCATCATTAGCCACTGGTCCAAATCAATTGCAGGTGAAAGGGCGCCACTCAATGAGATCCGTCGAAGAGTTGGGATTGGAGAAGAATCGCGTCCACTGGCGAGTGAGTGCATTGCTGTATCTCCCGATCGACGTGTCCCAAATGGTCGGGCACATTTACGATATACTCTTTGTGTTTGAGAAACAGGACATCCATTAGATGGGAAACCATGTATGGATGATAGATTTGATGTTGATAAGGCTGGTGATGTTTGTAATAGATGTGAAGGATCTTTTGTATCTGGGGTAATAAGCATCTCAATATCGTCAACATCTTGAGTAGATCGAGGATTACTGTCAGGATCAGTAAACGATAAACTTCGGGCAATATCATTTGCTAAATTTGACGAAATCTTTTGCATCTTTCTGTCCCGTACATCCTCAGCAATACTTCTTTTACGTTTGGACTGTGTGTGTGTGTTAGCTAAGCGGTCTGGCGTATGATCCAAAGTTTCTGGTAGTAAGATAATTCGTTAATTAATTCTGGATTATATATACTACTAATATTGTTGTTATTAACCCAATATTTCTTGCCTGGTTCTTTTCTCCGATCCAGTCTTTCAAAGGTATCATCAGTATGCGATGGGTTGGTTCGTTTGGATGAATGACGGATTTCATGGGGATCCAATAAATTGTCCTCTATAGTGTACATGAGCGAACCAGAAAGCATGCCCACGGGGGATAGGTACCCAATAGGCCAAGTATTACTTGGATGCAATTGGACCATTGGTCCTCTTCTGAAACAGTATGAATGGATGACATTCTCTTCTTCGACAGCGTGGGGAGTAAGAAAGAGAAGGACACAGAAAAATAAATCGTTATCTTGGTTAGGCTTGATTCATTGGACTGTCTCTCTTAACTTTGACAGTCCCATTACCTTGAATGGAATTAGCGGTCGAGCCTGGATAGGATTGGTCTTGGGTAAGTTCAAGCTTCTCTGGCGCTAGTTCTTTCAAGAAACCAAGAGGGCTACTGCTATAGTCCCCCTCTCTTCTGTAGCCTTCTTTGACCTACCTAATTTATTTCATAACTTTCTGGCCATTATATGATGCCTTTCAAAAACTCAAAGATTTAATATTACTCCAGTCTAATTACGTATTTTTTTTATCACTTGCCCTTGATATTTCTTTGTGTTACCTATACTTTATTGAAGTAAATTCGAATAAGAGTAGGTATTTCTTGATATGAATCTAGGATTTCCTGGAATTAACATGTATTAGAGTAAAATAGAACTGGCCTGATACTGTGGGATATATATTTATTCCAAGAATAATATGACGTGCGAATCAAACTATGTCTCGTTTCGAGGGCTGCACTGACACATTAAAGAGACTTAATATATGTATATATTTTACATATGCGTATTTACGATGATGAGCATGACTACGACTATAGGCTAACAATAAAAAGTGTTATTCCCAGTATATCTTAACGCTATATCTTTCAAGAACGGAACAATAAGGGGGTTGGTAAAAGACAAGGGGGTAAGAGTAATATTTTCATTTGCTATCGAATTAAAAATATAGACTGTATGATTTGTACGGAATAGGGTGGACTTTCGTATACAAGATATGTATAGCTATAGAATATTCCAAAAGAACAAGCCTTTGGTTTTTTGTCAATTCAACTCATAGTAATATAACAGCAACTGCAATCAAGTCCAATCCGTACTTATGGTACCAACTGGAAAATAAAATAAGATTTTGATATTAAACTAAATGGGTAAAACGTATTGAGTTTAAAACCGATCTGTTGTGATTTTATATACTTAATGTATATATCTATATCTATATCTATATCTACATCTACATCCATATCCATATCCATATCCATATCTATACCCGCCAATAGTAAGAGGCGTCTGTGCAAGTAGACAACATGTCTGGGATGCAGGGGGGGAAGGCGAGAGGAGGAGGAGGAGAATACAAAAGGTGTGGACCAAGTGAAAGTAGAGAGGGGCGAAGAAAGACATGGCTGGTGCTTATTAATTTATCTTTGTGTAGGTTAACTAAATCTGTTATACATAAAGATCTACAGGGTCTATGTAAATGTAATGAGCGTTTGTATATATGTTCAGTATCGAAAATGCTATGATTTTCCAGTAACAGTAAATTTTATATGCTTTAAAAAGTCTAAAGGATGAGAGTTATTTTGATAAAAAAACCAAATAAAGTTTACATGGTGTATATCTTTGTTGTCTTTTCTGCGAGTACATTCAAGCAACTTGACATGCTTAAAGGTCGGATCTCATAAGCGTACAAAATTTTTCTTTTAGTTTTCCTTTTTTCTTTATGGTATTTTCCTAGATAGCTTTTAAACGATATACTAGCGAGACTACCAATGTACACTCTATGAGTTAGATGTATTTCATCTAGAACATCAATGTCATGGTCTTTTATTCCTTTTTTTTATGCTTTTCTGACATACCTACCTAATTCGATACGTTATTATATCCTGTAAAAAAAGGGCAACCGCCTCAGAACTCCAAAAAGAGTTTTTGTAGAGTATCATGACATATTCTTTAAAATACTACTCGTACCTTATATAGTACATTCTATTATCAAGTAGAATAAGTCTAAGCTATAACAGGACCTTTGTCCTCTTGCATCTTTGGTTAGTTAGACAGGATAATACTTTTTTTGGACTGGGTCGAAATACAATTTAGCTTTTATGTTATATTAACTCTACACGCAGTATCCACCAAATTATGAAAATCATCTTTATAACAAAATAAAGTATACAGCTATCTGAAGATAAACGGCTTTAACCTTTCAGAAAGCTGGTTATTGATAAAGTTATATATATTTAAGAACAAAGCTGAATGTACATCTTGAATTCTGAATGGAAATGTCGAAAAGAATCAATTCACAATTGTAAAGAACAATCGTGATGAATTTAGATTGATCCAAAAAAGACATTTGATAAAATATATAGATATAATCTTGTTTTCTTCAAACTATGTATGGCTAATAAAAGAAATACAAAGTCTAATGTGAGCTTATAAATACTGTGTAGTGAACATCATACAAAGAGTTCGAAGCACTTGGAAAACTTTAAAGATATATTTAATCTCGACGGCTAATAGTTTAATAAGGTTTAACTACAATGGATAGACTAAAGGGCTATTTAAATGTATTCTATACATGTGTCCATACATACATACACATTTATTTACGAACATTATTAATAGCTATTTATTACTGTTTAGGATTGCCCATTATCAATTCATATTTTTCATTGAAACCAAGAAGTACTGTAGACTTTCTTTATATATTTTCTTTATTGTTGTCCTCGTGTTTTATACCAACTGTTTGTTGAATTGGGTTGTCTTAGCTAGGCCTTTTGTCTTTATATTTGCTATTTTTCCCTTACTATTCACAGAGCTATGTTCCCAAAGACATCATAAAATAACAACAGAAACATGGATAAACACAAGTATTGAAATGCTTAATTTGATTCTTGATCTTTGACACACTAAAAAGAAGAACAATAAGCTTAGCTGATTTGGTATACAGACACACCCAAGAGGAGGGGCATGGTTAGATATGATGCAAACGGAGGTATGATGGGGAATGCGTGTCAGTAAGGAATAATATGAACAGACAAAAACAAGGCGATCCATTCTCTTTTCTTTTAACTTTCTTCTTCTTCTTCTTTTTGACCTGCTCGTGTATGTCCTTGGATTGCTGTGCACAAACCCCCAAAAACCCCCCTTTTCATGTACCCTTTGCACTTTGGTCTCACTTTTGAAATGTATTCCGATTCAAATCTCTCTTCTAGACGATAAGCAACAATAAATAAGACCAATCGCCACAAACCTCCTCTCATCCCCTTCTCTTCCATCCTTGCTTTCATGACCCTTCTTCATCCTTCCCACAAAAAGTCGGTTGCCTCCGGTATTCGCCTCGCGCCTTCCATAGAAAGAGCACAGGTAGTGGACATAGAACATCGTCCAGGCCATCAGACTTGGTACAGTATTCAGGTCGTCCCTCAGAAAATCACTGTTCGGTCTACTCCCGGTTGTGCCGATTCCACAACCCGTAGTACATACATAATCACTCGTCGTTACGAAGACTTTCGTCAATTCGTCCAACGACTTTATCAAGAGATTGGTGTCGAACGTACCCTTATCGCGACTATCTTACCAGCTCGCTTCCAAACTCCTCTTCCTGCAAAAACTTGTTTTGTAAAACCAGCCACTCTCCCAAAACTTAAACGACGAATTCAATGGCTCCCCAACAAATACACACCAGAAGACCGTCGAATTGAACTAAATGCATTTCTTGTCAGTCTCTTTACTCTCCCACCGTCAATGACCCATTCTCTTGCTGTAATGGAATTCTTTGGCCTTCACAAAGCAGATGCTGAACAAGCAATAATTCGACAACGTCAGCAACGACAACAACAGCAGCAGCAACAGCAGCAGCAACAACAACAACAGCAGCAGCAGCAGCAGCAAAGACAACAAGTAAGACAACAACAGCAATTAAAGCAACAAAAGCAGGAGATTCAACAGCAGCAGGAGATCCTCAATCGATCATCTTTTGTACAAAAACGTAGTCGACTTCGATCTCACACAGTATCCATGCGGCGAAACACTCTCCGCCATTCCGTCCTCTGTCGATCCCTGTCGCAGCCTGATCTCCGCTATGTCTGGTTGCCATCTTCTCGTCTAAGCACTCGAGTTCCGTCTCCACAATCCACCTCTTTACCAGATCCTCCTCGCCCAGTCTTGACTTCGGTTGCACGCTGGCGTACTCTCGGCGCCCGCTCCTTCCGAAAGAAATCCCCCCCTAGTCTCTTGTCATTTTACACAAATGCAACCCTGAGTCTGCCTTGGTCTACTCGTGATCACACCCTTTTGTTGGAAAATTCTCACTATGCTAACCACGACTTTGCTGATGATGCCACCGATATTGACCCCGATATTGACCTTAATGTGAGCATTGACATACATGTCGCTCCTCCTACATCGAAAGAGACATCAGCTGAAATGTCTACATCAAGCAACAATAATGTCGAAATAGAAGCAAATACTTCAGAAAATTTAATGGCTCCAAAGACACCTGTAAACACATTTCTTCGGCTCAAGGTTATTCGTGATTTGGATAATATTGTAGTAATTCAGGTCCAAAGATACACTTCTTTAGCTACAGTCAGAGAAAGAATTGTGCAAAAGCTTCTGACTAGTGATGGAGTATGGGAAGACGATGATTGGGTGTTGGTCTATAATCATGATCGATCTTCGGCTTCGAGTTATTTTGACAAAAATATTGGCAAAAGGCTCACCTGGGTAGTAACCGAGAATGATTGGCAACTGGCAATGGCCACTCTTTGGAACAATATGGATAAAGTTACCTTGCGATGTATACATGGACAGAAACTTTGAGAGATCCCTATCTTGTTTTTTATTATTATTATCATTATTATTATTTGTACATAGCCTTCACTCGGACAAAATGTTTCTTTGTCCTTTCAACTTATATAGAATCTCAGTAAATGAATAGAGAAAGTAACAAGAAACATTACTTTCCAGAATCAAAGTCTCTCTTATATATACCTCTTTATACATATTTTTTATTTTTATTATTTTTATTATGTAATATCTATGAAGTACACGCATACTTTTGTATGTGTTTATCTTTTGTTGAGAACCAAGCGTTCAAAATCGACTTTGCGCATACGAAGTCGCTTACGAATGACCTTATTATATTCTGCTCTTTTCTTCGTAACACGAACACCACTCATACCAGCCTCCACATCCTCCTCACTCAATTCACCAAACTGACCCACATTATTGCGGATTTCGTAACCATTCACAAAGTCCTTGGCCAGGATCGTTTTTTTGCTTTCAGCCTGGATGTGAGTGAACCCAATTACGTTCCCGTCTGCACAGCACACATGGACTGACCCTGAGTTCTCATCAAAAACAAAGGTTCCGGGTTCTAGAGGAGGATTATAATAGTAGGCAGGTGAATCTAGCGGCAGGAATACGTTGTGCAAGCTCATTGTGACGAATCTTTGTTTTAATTTCTTGGATCGCTTGAAACGTGAGAAAGTAAAGATTGTTTTGATAGGATACTTCATTTTAAAAAAATATATATATAACATAAAAAAGGTACATTTAGTTGATCCAATTGTTTGAATTTTTTTTTGTGTGTGTGTTTATATCTGCTTAGAACTTACTTGAGAGCCAATTGCTCTATGGAGTTGCTCAATTTGCCAAGCAGTCATAACGTCAAATTTAATATCGGCCCAATCTTTCTTTATTTTTGGTGCACTAGTAATCTTGGTAGGATCTTGTATTTTTGCGTTCTTTTTATGATAATCAAGCTTTCTCAGGGTTGAAACCAATAGTTTGCACCCGACATCGGACAATTTGTTGAGTAAGGAAGGATAAGCAGGAGCGACTTCATCTGATAGATCCTAAATAAAGCATGTTTTTTCATTTTTAATTTTATCAGCAATGTTTTGAATAAAGGTTAAAAGAAAATACGGTACAATATCATATAATATAATATAATATAATATAATATAATATAATATAGTATAATAAAATAAAACCAAGTATATTTCTTTTGTATTTCTTTGTATTATTTAATAGTCGTACTATTTATTATTTACCACTTTTTCTTGAGAAAGAATACGGCCAGCATCGAATGCCTTGTCATCGAGTTCCTGAACAGTAACACCCGTTACTTCATCTCCGCCAAGAATAGTATGTTGGATAGGTGCAGCACCTCTGTATTTTGGTAGGAGAGAAGGATGTACATTGACAGCACCTTTCTTAAAGGTTTCAATAACATGGGGAGGAATAAAGTAACCAAAGGAAACAACTACTCCCAGATCAAACTTTCCTGGTACCTATATAGAAGCTTGTTGGTTTTACGATCGTGCGCACATAAAAACAAGTATATATATGTTACCTGCCAATTATCCAATGTTTTTTCTTTGACAGGTGTATGGTGCACTGGAATATCATATAGGGTCGCTAATGCCTTGGTCTTACCTATTAACCACAAATACACCAAAAAAAAAGTACAATGTTGTTTAGGCAAATATCGCATATACATATATACGCATGTCTTTCATTATTATTTAATGACTTACTGGGTGTTAGCTCATTCATTTTTCGTCCTGTTAATCGATCAGGAGGGCAGACAAGTTCGATATTTCCAATACTAGATCCAGGCTGATCTATTATTGATCAACCAAGCTTTAGCATTAGAATCTCGATTCTTATTATTTTACCTATACTAAAATTCTTGATCATTTTAAAGCATGTCCATTTATAGTCATGTACCTCTCTCTAGAATTAATGCCTTGAGATGGTTCGATGCGAATTCGTCTGTTCCGAAAAACAAAATATCATGCTTTTTATTTTCGGAATCTCCTTGTGTAGTGGTATATAATCGTGTATTTGCCCAGGTCTGCTTCTGGCCTATCTTTCCAATCTAAGTATAAAAAAAGAAGAGAAAGAAAAGAAACTCAGTCTCAGGTACCAAAAGTGCTGTGATAATGAAAAGAGGCGTACGAATAGAATCGAAGGTAAATTATGTAGCGGTTGCTGAAAGGCCCTCCATGTTGTAAGTCTTAACATTACAATAAAAAAATGACAATCAGTCAAGAGGAGAAGGCACAATGCCAGGGTACAAAAAGCAAGCCATAAGTAGATAGAAGAACTGACAGCTGTGACTGTCGTGCAAAATTACCCTTTCAACATCATTGGCCACAGTAATTACTGGCCAGCGATCTTAAAGGCACAATGTTTCGTTATTAAGAAGTTCCAAAAAAGTTGGTAAACTTCGTCCACGCCGTAGTTAATTGCCAAAGGTGTACTCAACACAATTTTACGTATAGTTTCAAGTTTCAAAAACAAAATGATTGGACGAAAAGTATTTTACCGACGTACAAAAATCTTATGTCCCAGAAAATTGCTAAAGGTCCACACCCTCTCTAGCCCTATAACTTTGCCATAATGTTGATTATGTATCTTTAGGGACCAGATATAAATATTGAACTTTACACAAAAAATTTACCTTTGGGTTGTCTGGTAAAATGGAAACGTTGGATCCCATCAGAAAACGTCAACCCTCTAAGATTAGCGGTTACTGACATGTAACCAATAAATAGATTTTTCTCTTGTTACTTTTTGCATTAAATTGCTGTATCAAGCGGATATTATATAAAAAAAAAACCCCTTGGAACAGATAGGTAGATATTTATTCAGCGGTACTTATAATAAGGCTATTGTTGTTTTCTTTTAAGGTTGAACACCCTGTATATGTATGGACACTCACAAAGAAACATATTGATCCCATTTAAAATTGGTCAAAAATAAAATGGGGTAGTCAATTATAAACTATGTACATTTTACGGATATTCAGTAGCCAATAAATTTTGCTTCATGGTTGAGGGCCCCTTTCTATCAAGAAACAGTAGTGATACTGTTTTTTTTCCTACCATAATGCAAAAAAAAAAGATTGTCTTAAACTGAGGTTGAATTGCTTTTTATTTTTTATTATTATTTTATTGCGCGGTAATATGATGAACTTGGGTAATTCGACCAGTTGGAGCCTAATCGATTGACAGTCCATTTCACTTATTAATTACTACTATGGTTGCTACTTTTTTTATATACATTTTAAATATCTCTGCTTGAGATTACAGTCCAAATAGTTGGCAATAAAAATGTGCTTAATGTTTAAGATATGCATATATAGTATATATCTATTAAAGAATACAGCATTAGAAAGCAGCTGTCTACTGTAAGGCTTACAAATATCAACTGATAAATAACCAATTCAAATGGTAGTAAAGGCTGTAAAAGGATATAAAGAATTCATGTGGTACGAAATAGACCAATTGTCTCACAGACCATTTTTCTTTTTGTTATCTCAACATGATCGTATGAGGAAACGGGCCACGTCAAATCTGATAATGAGCATAATAGTTTTAAGGGAAGTAAGAGGGAAAATTAGATAGATAATAAAAAGAAGGGCTTTTTACTTATTTACTTTACTGGAAAAGGCAAAGACATATATAAAAGTTTGTTATATTTGGAGGTTAAGAAGAGGAAGAAGATACATAGAGTATAAATTGAGCCTTGGGTTGAACGGTTATATTTCTTATGTTTTACAAGGGACCTCCAATGACTTGTAGCTGAATGGCTCTATATTACGTTTCTTGGAATCAGTATAGTATAAAGCTACTTGAACCAATTACATAATAGTATAGACCACAGCCTTTATTCTACTTACTAAATGACTGCGAATAGTTTCTTCTTTTCTTAAGAAAAAGAGAATTGTTACTTTGAGTACTTGGTCTAAGGGTTAGTGTTTTAAATTGTGTGTTTGTGTGTATATTAGAACTCTAATCGTCGTTGAATTTGTAAATTATCTCCAAAAGTACATTGTAAAGTGTCAAATACAAACTTACACTCGTACTCGTACTCGCTCACAGAGACACAGAAACGCTTGTGTATTTGTAGATAAAATATATTATGGGTAATCTTTGTACAGCTTTAAATACCAAGACATTTGCCTCTATAGGAGAATTTAGTTATATTAGCAATAAAGAGTGATGTATATTTGACTAGGCGACAGATTTATATGAAAAGGGAAGGTAGATAGCTATACATACAGACATTTTAATTCACATATTACACAATAGATCGGTGATCTATCCTTGTAAGACTCGAAATCATTTCTCTTCTCTTGTCTCCCCTCTAATTTCTTTTTCTTCTTCTTCTTCTTTTCCTACTGTGGATTAAAAGAATCATTACTCAAATTAACGTGACTTTTTTTATTTTTTTTACTCCACACCATGAAGTCCTTTTTTATTATTAGGATGACATTGCATATTAGTTATGAGCCGAGGCACTTGGCAATGTCCTAGTTTTACTACTATATATATATATATATATATGTAGATTATTACCCCATTTCTGTGCTCTACTTAAATTATCATTTTACTGTTTCGATTCTCCTAACGTGTTTTCTGTAAATTTTCTGTAATTTATATTTATTATTATTATTATTACTTGAAGGGATCTACCGATCAAATGAATGCATTTCATACGCAATTCTTGGGTGTAGCCTGTTTTTTCTTTCTTTCTATTATGTATATATTATAATAATTCTCTTGTGTGATTACATTGACTTAATAAATATGTAATTAAGAAATGTATATATACACAATATATAATATCACGCAAAACCCTGTCTTTCCCTTGATATTCACAGTCTGGATGGCATATAACCTAAGCAAGGAATATTAAACGCATGATAAATAAATCAATAAATGAAATTAAAGTCTGACTGTACTAATATGTGCGTGTTTTTAGCTTAGTACTATGAGATATCTAGAGTGTCTATTTTTGATTTTATTAGTTGAGGTCATAGGCTCTTTATTAATTGGTGT
This sequence comes from Phycomyces blakesleeanus NRRL 1555(-), assembly GCF_001638985.1. Classification (NCBI taxonomy): domain Eukaryota; kingdom Fungi; phylum Mucoromycota; class Mucoromycetes; order Mucorales; family Phycomycetaceae; genus Phycomyces; species Phycomyces blakesleeanus. The sequence goes on along the minus strand of NW_017265135.1, from coordinate 2,765,028 downwards.
TTCAGTACAATACACAGGATGGTTTACTTTTTGTTTTGTATAGCTTAATTGATATTTGACTTATTAGCCTTACATAAAGATATTCTGAATATTTAAAAGCATATATACATAAATATTGTGTATATGTATAATAGCTTTATAGTAAGGGTGTATATAAAACGAGGAAGTAAACCTGCTTTGATATTTCGCTTATGTATTTGTACAACATCAGCTATATAAAAAGGCAAATATACAAAGCCATTGATGTTCTGAAAAGGTCGAATTGAACAATGGACACTGGCAAATTATACAATCATTTGAAGGCAATTTAGAAAAGGAATTATTTTAATAAATAAATAAAATATCCACCCCAAATCTCATGTGTGTTCCTCGAGAAAGACAGTCATTAGGAACAATAGGGTAGAAAAAGGATAGTCGATCAATAAAGATTCAAATTATATGTTAAATATAAAAATATATTAAATATATATTAAATATATATATTGCCTTTTTTTTTTTTGAAAATAATAATAAAAAAAAAAAGATCTGCTATCAATCAAGCACCTAAACTATTTTCTAACCTAGATGTTACACTGTCATAGTCCTTTAGAATTGATAGACTATTTTTGTAATTCTGTGTAGCCCTTTTTCAATTAAGTGTCTAATGAGATATTAAAATAGCCACAATTAAATACCAAAAATAAAATATAATTAAAATAAAATAAAATAAAATAGACAATGGAAAAGGAGAGAAAGACAAAGGCCAAAAACACCAGAAATTAAATAAGCAAATGAAAACCGTAATTACAAATCAACCAGAATCATCTAATGGGCCATGGACAATTGACAAATTGCATTGCATAATATTATTCTGCAACCCATTTGAATTAAACAATCATATTCTTCTGTTCTTACTATATAGTATATTTATTATATTGTATTATACTAAATTGTACTGTACTGTAGTGTGCTGTACTGTATTTGGCGGAAAAATTCATTGATTTAAAACGCCTCTTTCTAAGAAGTAAAAGGGTCATTCCTAGATACTATATGCAGAGGCGCAACAACGATAGTCATCTAAAATTCTACAGTCCCACAAAAAAAAAACTAATTAATGACCACTTCACCCAAATAGGCTGCCATGCTTGCTGTTCTTCCTTTCTTTATTCTTTTTTTTTGTTCTTCCCTTTACTTTATTATAGTCCTGCCCTTGTGTACATTCGATCAAACTCAAGTAATATCACCATCTCTTTCATTCAATGCTTTTTGATCGCTACCGAAAGACAAAGCGCCCCGACGATCCTCTAGGCCAAGTTCCGACTCTAAAGAAATCGAGTCTGGCCGGCACTCTCTTTCGAAAACTACCCCAAGCCCTCACTCGAAAGGGTTGGGCCCATCACAATCGACCAAACAAAAACCAAACCACAGCAGTCCTCACACAGCCTCGACAATCCCTATCCTTACCTAATATCACACTCCAAGCTGTCATTAACTCATCTACAAGCAGTATCCCAATTACTCCTGAATTTGAACAAACCCCAGACAACTCTAATCTTTTGAACATACAATCAACTTCTGGAGTCGGTTTACTCAGCCGTGCCTCATCTTCCACATTGAACACCGCCACAACAACAACCACAACAACCACTGGAGCTAATACAATCAAACTCGACTTTGCATCGTCTTCAATCCCTAGAAACACCAGCTCTTACGATATACTAGGAGCCCAATTGGACTTTGTTGCCACCAAACGAATGCTGAAACGACACTCGGCAGAACCATACCAACAAACATCGCGTCATTCGCTTTTTTCGTCTGGGCTTCCAGGCCTATCCGACAAACCTGCCAAAAGACCAAGACAGGCATATTCTAAGCGCCATTCGTATACCTTTGGGTGCTTGGCCGACAGTCTGCCTCGTTTGACGGTAAAGGAACTCATGATGTTCAACACCGTCGATATCGAAAATCGAATGGCCCTCCATAGACTCGAGGAACAAACCGTAGGACCTCAAAGATCCGTCAGTCACCAGATTCCTTCTCAGCCAAAACAATGTGTTGCACCCGCCCATTCGTTTTCAACATCTTCACTACGCACAAAGAAGGAACAAGAACCACCAGCTGGCACACCGCTCAAGCCAGACATGCTTTCTACTATGCTCGAAATGAAACAGCAGAATATGGTACTAATTGACGTCAGAAATCTGATGGACTATCAAGCCAAGCGTATATCAACATCCCTCAATGTCAATCTGCCGTCTCTATTAATCAAGAGATACCAACGTGGTGCGGTGTCAAATTTCAATATCGAAAATTTCATCACTACGGCCGAGGGACGGGAACGTTACAGTTGCCAGCGTACAACACAACCACCACAACCACCACAACTACCACAGCCAGCCACACCATCCTCGGCAACCATTCCTAACTCTCCTGTACCTTCAATTCTTGAACAAAAGGCAACAGAAGCAACCAAGAAGAGAAACAGTCGAACGATTTCTGAAAAGACGGATGCGACAACTGTATGGGTTGTTTATGACGAGGAAATGAATGAGACCAGCCGGACTTCTCAGGCCTGGACGTTATTGAACGTTCTTGAAAGAGCCATGGGCACCAAGGACAACCATGTCTACTATCTCTCGGGTGGATTCAAGGCATTCGAATCTGAAGCTTTTGATAAGCACATGACATATGGCCTAGACGAAGATGAAGGAGAAAAGGGAACAATTGGTGAAAGTGAAAAGAATTCAAGTATGGGATCTGCTCTACCACCACGCCGCTCATTGAGTTGCACAACTGGTTCTGCCTCTAGCGACAAAACCGGACTACAGCGACGGACAAGTCTCTTTAGTCTCGACACACAGGCCGCACGAGTCAGTAATGCCAACGCGCTGGCGCGTCGAGCAAATAAAAGATCTCAGGCACTTTCTATTTCTCTTGACTCCTCCAACGTTGTACCACAGAGATCCCACAGCCAACCACTTTCTATCAACAGCCGATACTCACAAAATCAGCAACTGAAGCAACAACAACTGCAGCAGCTGGAAAATCCACATACATCACAAAACCAGGCACTTCCTGGTATACCATCTACTCCTTTGCCGGGTCAGCTGACACAAGTTATGGAAGATGAAGAGGCTGGGCTTATGACAGCCGATGTATCGCCTCGTACAGAAGCCGACTTTGGGTTTGTGATATCCGAGATTATTCCCGGCTTCTTATATGTTGGACCAGAGATCGAGACTGTTGAGCAGGCCGATCAACTAGAGAATCGACAAATCCGCCGCGTGCTCAACATGGCCGAAGAGTGTAATGATAACGTGGCTAGTCTTCACGAGAGAGTTGTTTATCACAAGATATCTGCGCGCGATACAGTAGAGATGAAAAACGTGGATTGGGTTATGATGGAAGCAGTGTGTTTTATTGGTAAGTTATTACTTATTATTACTTATTATTATTATTATCAAGCAAAATCAAGGGATTGAAATTGACATGTGCGGTATCTTTTTTTAGAGGACGCAAAGCGACACCACGATCCTATTTATGTACATTGCAAGGCAGGAAAATCTCGATCGGTTACTGCAATTCTCGCGTATCTTATTTCATCCGAGCGCTGGACTCTGAAGCAAGCGTACTGCCATGTTATCAAAGCAAGGCCCAATATGTCTCCCAACATTGGATTTATCGCCGAACTGATGAAGATGGAAGGAAAAGTTCATGGCCGAGTGAGCAGTTTTATGGAAACAGATTGGCAATCCACTGCACATGCTAGTGCAGCATTTACTTATGAAATTGACCAGTTACAGCTTGCCTGGCAAAATTCACCTTTGGACACAGCCCAGCCAATGTCTTTAAAGTAGAGCAAAAAACAAAAAGAAGTATATAATTATTACTATTAATCTTACTATATATATTCTCTCTTTCTCTTTCAATTTCTCTATCTTTATTCCTCTTCCTTTTTGTATATAGATCAACTGGTTTTAATTCTTCTCTTTCACCTTCTTTCCTTCTTTCTATTTTCATTATACATATAAAGACAAAGTACACGGACACACACACACGCACATATATATATATATAAAGTAACCCTTCAAACATATTTATATTTATAATTATAATAACTATCCAGAATCTTCTTCTTTATGCTCCCCACTGAGCAATCGATAGAATTCGGTATGTGATTGCTCCATTTCAAACAGCATCTGTCGAGCTTGTTCTTCAGTTATTTCATCACTTGCTTTCATTGAATGCAATGTTATGAGCCATTGACGGACCTTGGTCTTGCCTTCAAAACCAGCTGGTAAACCAGGAACATTGTTGAGTGATTGAATAAGATCTGCCAATATAGGATGAAGTTCGTCTACCGCATAACGATTCAGTCTCAGAGTGTCCATGAGAGTAATAAAGTGCTATTACAACAGTAACAGTAACAAACGTTAAACAAGTGAACAAACAAACATAAGCATAAAAAAAAATTAACACTAAATGTAGAAATACACACATTATATATATATTAAAAGGTAAAAATTGTTTCTTTACCAAAACACTCTCGGCAATGTATTTGGCTGCTTTTCCCATATCGTTTTTGGTATTTCCAATCGCATGCTCATACGTAGCAGGCACACCAATCTTGAATCGGTTGACTGCAGCAGGACATGTTAGCTAGAATATTAATGTTCATAATAAGTTTTTCTTGGTTTTTCTAAGTTTTTTTTTCTTTCGGGTGTATGGTCAAAACAAATTATTTCTGCCAACCTTGTAATCGTCCATGAAGGTCTCAAGATTAGTTACACTCTCTGATAAAAAATTCATTGTGGTTTTATACTTTGCAATGAGATTTGCACATTGTGAAGTGTATCTAAATTAATTAATTTATTATTATCATTGTTGTTGTTATTTTGAGACAAAAGATTCTACATCATTAAACACAAAAGTTAATTTTATTGTTCTGGGCTTACTCTTCTGCAGTAATTGAGTCTCGAATGAATGCTTTCTCAAGATGCTCAGTTAAGACAATTATAGCAAATAAGTCTGCCATGGTATCATATTTGTCTCTGTCCTTGTTGTTTGTGAAAAGACGTACTTCCTAAAAGACAAAAAGGATTCAAGGCATCCAGACTAAGCTCGGGTTATCTTGGACTTTAATACAATACAATAAAAGAGGTGTTACTTCGTCTAGGTTGATGTCTAATGCTCTTTATATTAGCAACATTTTCACGACTTCCTTTAAAAAAAAAGAATAGACAAGGTACTTTTTGGTTCTCCTAGGTAGTTTGGCGCATACTGTGGAACATGAGAGTGGGATGTAGGAGATTGCATGATGAAGACAATGGCTTCCTTATTTCTTGGGTACATTCTCTTTTGGCTCTGCGTTCTTTACTTACGAAATGCAGCCGGGATAACCAGTCACGCACACACAGATCTAGTGTGCTCTCATTTTTTTTTTGGATTTTCTGGATTTCTTTTATTATTTTTAAAATGTACTCTTCCTGTAATTATTTGTCAACCACAAACGAATAAGTTGCTACTCAAAAGCTGTGATATAGCTTAATGGTTTAAGTGTATGAATATTTTTTCATATTGGGCTTTAATTTTCATAACAATTATCACCATTCTGTATATACATATACTCTCTTGATCTAATGATTACCAAACGAGTAATTTGGCTATTTAAAACTTCAAGTATACATAAAAGATTTAAAGTTGTTGTTGATCCAGAAAGTGACAGTAACAGTACAAGATAACAAAATGAAACATTTCTTTCGCACAATAATAAGTACTTGCATAGTTACCCTGTAGCAATATGAGGCGTTGTAGATTATATATAGCTTGTACACTTCTTTAACTAAATGGGAAAATCACACAGCTTTTTTTTAAAAAAAATTCTTTTGAAACGAGGTAAAAAACTAAAGCCAAAGCCAAAACCAAAAGGAAATGGAAATGGAAATGGAAATGGAAATTTAAATGAAAATAGAAAAAGGAAAATAATTGTGTTTATTTTATTTTATTTTTTGGATTGAAGGCGTACTGGCTGGAAAGTAGATGTAGAGCTAATAAAGTAGGGAAAAAAAAATAACGATGTGTCACGGTATTATTATTATTATTATTACTTATGACTGCCAAGGTAAATATCAGCAGATCGATTCATATTGAACAGACAATTTGCAATGAAGTTACTCCCATAAAGATTTTGGTAATTCGTGTAATATAAGCCCTTTCATCTTTAAAGGCAAAACAGACTGGTTAAGATGGCTTATAAGTTTATATCAAAGAAAAATAAATATAAAATCTTTAATCTAATAAATAGATAATAGTAGCAATAATGATAATAATAGCATCAGACCATGCAAAAATTAAATCGCACCATTCTTTATTTTATTTTTCATAGAATATTTACAAGTAAATAGGTTTATTAATTTCTTATACACAAAATCATATATGGGATTATCATCAAGACTGGGCTGGGGAAGCGCTACTAGAGAACGATATTAAATAGTACACCTAATTTTTCTTTTCTTTTCTTTCTATTAATGTGGGTTTTCACCGTCTAGAAGTCCTGTCCAATTTAAATTCAATATTTTTCGTTTCCATTAACTGGTACTAATAATAATGAGTAATAATATGGTCTATTTTCAACGATGATTCTATGATATATATTTACGTGTGTGTGTGTGTAGTTGATTTCCCCTGTAGTCATTACATTCATTTTAAGATCAATAATAACAAGGCTTATATGTATCCTTGGCAACTGTCTATATTATACTTTAGTTCTTGTTACACAATCATAAAATAAGAAAAAAAATTAAATTATAAAACAAGCAATATGATACACAAAGAACCTCTTCCCGAATATATACATATATATTATAGATATAGTATTCAGGTAGTAGAGAGGGTGACTACCTATTCATTTTTGAAGATTACCATTTTTATCGAATATCTGAGTTTTAACTGCAAGAATTGAATCACAGAAACCCCTATTCAAATTTGAATTATGAAAAACGTACAAATATGGAGTGCTGTTTTATAATACAAATAGTGCTTAACTATACAGTACCATTTTTGGCCTATTCAAAATTGGGTTGAAAAATTACATCTTTTCCTTCAAAATCGAGGTCATTTATGAATAACAATCGAGTAAATTTGAAGCAATCCAAAATAGGATGTGCGGAATATTAAGAATTAAAACCCCATTTAGATGATTTTCATAAACATATTCAAAAATGAACAAGTAGTCACCCTCTCTAATTACAAACTTTATCACTATTATTATTATTATTATTATTATTATTAGCATTTTGAGTGCATCACTTAATAAATTCTGGGCATGCGCCTCAACTTCTTGATAAGAAAACAAAAAAACAAAAAATAAAACAAACAACTGCCACTTGGATTCTGGATCAATTGCACGAAAACAACAATAATAAAAGGGAAAAGATGTCAAGACCTGAAAACACACTTTACGGCAGAACTTTGAGCCCTGAATATTTCGAACTGAGAAAACACTTGTTTCATTCTTTACAGTGTTTCTTAACACAGACTCTAAAGAGCTAAAATAATTTTGATTTTTAAAAAAAAATTAAGATCTAAAGTCCGTATTTAGGTATTTAGATTTTTGTTTAGAAACTGCTGGAGACGATTCTTTGGAAAATCTACATATACTTCCTAATTTGGATATTTAGTATTTTATTTGTGTTTAGAGACTGCTGGAGATGCTCGAAGGGAAACCTTATCGACACTTTTTTTTTCTTTTTCATCGTTGAGATTAAAAAAACTTCAGTGGGTGTGTATATTTCTGATATTTTATTTTTAGTTTTATTTATTTTTTCTGCAGATTTAAAATTCCACACAGTTAGTATAATGAAGCCAGGGGATTATATAATAATAATATTATTACGGATCGATTAATTTACTGATCGATTGATTGATGAGCAAATATACCATTTAAGTGAACAGAGAATATGTACTTGGTTAAAAAAAAAAAGAAACATGAGTATCAAACTATTTAGAGTGAGATCCAAAGATATAAGATATTATTTTAATAATGAATTTGTTTAATTTATTGAATAAAGAAGTCTATTGTTATTATTATTTTAAAAATATATGAATATGAATAAGTGATAAAGGTATCGACCGGATTTTCTTTTCTGGGCATTGTTGTTTAGTGGTTGTTTTGGTGATATACAAGAGGAACGTATTCAGGCTTGTACATCGAGTTTTCTACGACATCACTCAGAAGTTCGAATTCCTTGAGGGTTGCGGTGGCAACGCCTTCCTCGTATGCTACATCGCAGACTCTTGTACCAACAGCCAGTGCGATATCTCGCAACTTTGATACACCAGGGAAAAGAATACCCTGCTTGAGCTGTTCGGGTGTTGCGAGGTCAGCAATTACACGCGCAGTTTCGAGGAACATGGTTGGGGTTACACGGCTGGCTCTTGAGACGGTGATACCTAAGCCAAGACCCTGAAAATTACAAGAAAGAGAGGGAGAGGGAGAAAAAAAATGTGTGTGTGTAAATGTAAGTGATACTGTATGACTTTGAGTTAATTTTGTTACTTACAGGGAAACTGTAAGAGTTGTTGCATTGGTTGGTGTAGCCAATCTTGCCACCAGGCATTTCTACATTCTTGAAGGGACTTCCGGACGCAAAAATAGCGCGACCATCTGTCCACTTGAAGGCCTCTTCGGCCGTGCACTCTGCGTGTGTATCGGGGTTACTGAGAGGGAAAACGACGGGTTTCTCTGTGTGCTGTGCCATGGTTCGGATCGCCTTTTCAGTAAACACTCCTCGGATGCCAGTCAGGCCGAGAATAACTGTCGGCTTGACCTTCTCGACAACCTGCTCCAGAGTCAAGCGATCTGCCATGTCGTGCTTTACATACGATTGTTGGCGCTCGTCCAGCGGAGTGTCTCTTACTGCGCCTTGAACGAAACTGTTGGGTTCGTTTGTGGTGATTGCGTTGTTACCCAAAAGACCGTCTTGGTCGAGCATCCAGATCCGTCTGTATGCCTCCTCTCGGGTCTTGACCTTGCCTTGAGCAACAAGACAGTCGATAATGCCTTCACAGACACCAACGCCGGCAGAACCTGCACCAACGCACACAATGCGTTCTTCGGAAAGATCGGTCTGTTCTTTTCCTCTGGCCTTGAGAGAGGCGAGAATTCCAGCAAGAGTGATGGCAGAAGTAGACTGGATATCATCATTGAAGCAGGTGATTTTATCCCGATCTGAGTAATTAATGAGATTATCAGATATGAATATATATTTTTTTAAAAGCGCTTTTTATAAAGAGGTGTATATATAAAAAGGAGGGAGGGGGATAGGAGTGGATTCTTATTCGAAGCCAGTCAATAAGACTCACATTTGTTCAGCAAATTGTAGGCGTGAGGGTACTTGAAGTCTTCAAATTGAATAAGCGCGTCTATTGTACAAAAATTACCAATTTTTTGGGGTTAGAAAAAAAAATTATCTTTCAAAAAAGGGATTATTATGATTTTATGAATTGGCAGAAAATCTTAACAATAAAGCCAAAAAACGCAAAAAAAACACAAAACTTACTTGGCCATCTGCTGTGAATTGCAGTTACCCATTCGTCTACCATATCATAGTATTCTTCGCCTTCAAGGCGTCTGTGGTCCATTCCAAGATAAAGGGGATCATCAAGAAGAGATTGGTTGTTTGTACCGACATCCAGAACAACTGGCAATACAGCACGGGGTCGGATACCACCAGCGGAAACGTACTAAGAGCAAGGATATAGATCAATGATTTAGATTTCATAAATATGATACAATATGATGTTACTTACCAAACTAAGTTTTCCGATGGGGATTTGCATACCATTTGCACCCAAATCACCCAGACCCAACACACGAGAGCCATCGGTCACCACGATTACATCGACTTCATCGTGAGGCCAATTGTAGACCATGGCAGACATTCGACCTCTATCCTGAGATGAGAAATACATGCCACGAGAACGACGGTAGATTGAGTGTGATTTCTGGCATGCAAGACCAACTGTTTCATATCCAATGAATCGTCAAAAGACGGGAAAATAACGAAAAGTCATTAGACGGGAAAGGACAGGATTTCATGGGAAAATTAAATGAAAAGAATAATAACTTACCAGTAGGGGTATAGATGATTCCTGACAATTCCTCGAGATGCTCAATCAATAGTTTGTAGAAAAGTGTCTCGTTACGGTCCTGAAGGGCAGATAAGAAAATGAACTTTGCGAGGGGAGTATCGCATCCGTCCAGATTACGCTTGACTCTCAACAGCTGTTTGTCCATGTCCTGGCAGCGAGGAGGTACAAGACCACGGATTGACAAACGTTCACGCTCATCGAGACTAAATGCAGTACCTGGATATATATATATATAAAAAGACGAATTGAGTATGTTTGTACAGTTGGCATAAATACATGGAATTGGTATTCATTTAATCGTAATTGCTGTTAATCTCTTCTCTTCTTATTGTATTTCTTACCTTTGGAAAGTAAAGGATCATGAGTGATAGTAACACCTCTAGAAGATGTGATGTGTACCGTATGATCATGACGAGGATCAGATGCGGCTACTGCACGAAGAGCACCATAGGAACGCTGCTGGATACCAGATCTGATAAAGCTGGTTTGCTTCACAGATTTTGCGAGAATAGAGCGATAAGAAAATGACATGATAAGGGGATAGAAAAAAATGGGAGTGCACAGACAGCAAAATAGACCAAAAAAAAATATTTCTCTCTCTTACACACACACAAAAAAGAGAAGAAGAAGAAAATATATGGTGGTTTGATAAAGAAAAGAAAGAAATCAAAATTGAAGGTTTTTTATGAATTATCGATTTCTATTCGGCGACCTAAAGCGTTTTTTTAATAAAAATTTTAAAAAAAAAATTAAAACATATATATATATATATAATATATATGTATATGTGTTTGATAATTTTTATATTACATTATACTACTTTAAATTACATTATAAAAAAAATATATAAAATATAAAATATTTATTTTATTTTATACATTACTTTTATATATATATATATTATTATGTGTGTATTCCTGATACAGATTCCTTGATATTTATTTAAACAATTTTTTTTTGTATGCAATTTTATGAGATTTATAGAAATTTCAATTATATGTGTATATATAGAAAAAAGAAAGAGAAACTGTGTAAGATGAATGCGTGTATTTTTCTTCTTCTTTTGTGCCTTGAAAGATGTGGGTGTTGTAGGTGTGAAGTCAAGGTGATGAGTGTGAGTGTAAGTGTAAATGTGAATGTGAATGTGAATGTAATTGTAACTGTGTGTGTGCTTGGAGAGGGGGTTTTTTTTGTAATATAAAAATAAAAAGTGTGTGTATAAATAAATGTACAAAAAAAAGAAAAGAAAAGAAAAGAATAAGAAAAGGTTGTTTGGGTATGATTTACAAGTGGAGGACAATGGACGATCGATCATGTGACTTATTCGTCTGTTTCTTCAATGCACAGTCGTTTGACATGATTAAGCGTAAGATCCATATCAGTATCATCAATCTCATCATCCTGCTCGTCCTGCTCTGGACTGGGCATGGCTGCCAACAAGACCGGAGGTACGTTCTTCTTTTGGCGTTGTTTTTTATTTGCTCCACGGCGTGCTGTGAGATCGCGCCACACAAAGCATGAATTGCCCTGGAGTTGCATTTTTGGCTTTCGGCCTCTTTTTTTCTTGGGCATGGTGAGAGTCGTGTCCATCTTGGTGCTCGTGAATGTATTCAGGCTGGTGGTTGACTTTCGTTGTTCTTCACCATTGATACCTCGTTCGTCTGTGTCGTTATTGTAATTGGACGGCTGTGACCAATAGCCTGGCGTGGATTCGATAGCACCACCATCCTGCTGACATTGTCTATTGGGTTGTGCGTCGTTTCGCTTGACTTCCCAAACGGTCGGGGTGACAAATACAAAAGATTGGGCAGACTGTGCAGACCGGGCAGCATTTGGTGGTCTTCCTCTCTTACGCTTGGCTGGCGTTGGGATGTCTAAGGTAGCCGTTGTGCTGTTATTGCTGCTACTCGTAGTACTTGACTCGGAAACGACTGAAGGTGAACGAGATAGAACACTGGATACAGAACCTGACCTAGACACTGGCCGAAAGGCAGAATGGACAGAAGAGGCTGCAGAGAAATAAGCAGAGTTACTAGACTGTGCAGAATGAGCAGAATGACCAGAGCGTGCAGAGTAAGCAGAGTAAGCGGAATGAGCGGAATGGGCAGAGTTAACAGAGTGAGCAGAATGAAAAGAAGAGTCGGACATCCGGCGGGATTGCTGGTGTGGTTGGTGATAGGGTGATATATTGGGGGGTGGAAGTAGAAATGGACGACCCAGATCGTCTTTAATGTTTGAGTTTGGTGTGGGCGAAGATGCGGGGGATGTAAAGGGTGTGTCAAAGGAGAAGTTCTGGAAGGGTGATGTTGGAGAAGAACAGGTCGAGTGAGATGCTTGGTCAAAGGGAATAGTGAGCATAAGTCTCGGACGAGGTTCTACAGGCATGATATCATGTAGCTGTGGTATGAGTGACTGAAGATCTGGAAGCCGAAGACTAGGAGAACTAGAGTTATAAGGTGCATTTGGCAAAATGTCGCTGACAGGTGGAAGTACACAAGGTTCTGGTTCAGAGGGTGGAGGTGAAGGAGGATGAACAAGAAACTCGATGGGAGGATGGCAGGACATTTGAGTGACTGCGATTAATGATGTATAGAATAAAGAAGTGAAAGTGAAAGTAAAAGTAAAAGAAGAAGAAGAAGTGAAATAAAAGAAAAGAAGTGAAAGAAGAGAAAGAGAGAAAGGGCGACCTAAAAAAAATAAGAATGATAAAATAAAATAAAATATTAAAAAATATTTAAAAAAAAAATACAAAAAAAAATCGTTTTTGACTAATTTGGCTTTCATATATATATATATATATTTGTGTGTGTTTGTAGTATAGTGTAGTATAGTGTATGTTTGTAATAGTAAATAGTAGCAAGTAATATCAAATAATAAGTTGTAAGTTATAAGTAGTGGGTAGTAGGTAGCAAATAGTATATATATATATAATTTATATATATTTATATACATGTACATATATATATATATTATTTCGTCTTATTTTACCATGTATGGAAAAATATATTTTACCAAAGAATCTACAGAATCTTCCTTTCATCCAATTCTAAAATCTCATTACCCCAGTCACATTCACCTCTTTACCATTATTATTATTATTTTTTATTTTAAATTTTTTTTTATATTTATATTTCATATTTCATATTTTACAAAAATGAATCAGCAACAGCTCCGTGGTGCTCTAGGGACAGTGATAGGCACCAGTCAGTTATGTGAAGAACAGTAAGGACATGTTTAATTAGTCAAACAGAGAGTATCTACAATAATCTATATATTAAAATATGTCTTTGATAACAAAAAAAAAAAAAGTCCTGCTCTTCAAGCGTTTGTGTATCAACTGCGCCACGGTTCTTTGACAGACCATGTTTACCAAGACACGCTTTACCAAGTATTTATATATTTTATTTTAAAAATATTAATATATATATATATTCTAAATATACTTGGATATTTCTATATTTATATATATTTATATATTTAAGAACAAGAAAATAACATTTGATTTGATTTGACTTGATTTGTGCTAAAGTCCTTTGTCCGTTTATAGAATCAGGCTGACCAACTCTTGGTTTGTCTCTCTACCAACTCTTATGACAAAGCCTCACTTAATACCGTATTGTCGGCCGTCGTTTCATCAGAAGCGAACACAAAAGGTTCCCTTTTTACTTTATCTTATTTATATGAATCATTCTACACTTTTTATCACCTTATACACATTTGAACTCAAGTATGTATATAGACCCTTCTGTTGATTCTTTTAGACGCGCCATTGTTCAATTCTTAATCAATCAACTCCAGAATTCAACCAATATCTTGCCAACTCTCCAGTTCATATCCGAAAACTCTGCTCGTCTTTTTACTTCAGACCAACCAAAAGGTCAGGTATTCAAACTCTGTTTCGAGGTAGGATCAAATTAGTGCTGGTGTAATCAATTATTAATCAACAAAATATTAATATAATATAATATATATTTTAAAAAAAAAAGCTACAGACCACTCATGGTTACTGGGACCTCGAAGTACGTTCATGGCTGTACCGTGTATTCAGAAACCTTCGTGTGCCAACAGACCAATGGCTGGCCCAAGCCGAGTCTAGCCCACAGTACCAATCTAGAAAAAAGTATGTACAAATACAAACAGCATTCAATGATAACTCAACATCACACAGATTGAAAGATTGTCAAGACCTGCTGGAAGGGTGTCTAGCATCGCCTTCTAATCACATCTATTGGGCCCAAAAATTTGCCGAGATTCTGCCTTATGGAATAGTATCAGAGTCTGTCTCTATTCAAACCAATATATCTCTTTATCAAACCATTTATCCGCTCGAACTTGAGGTTGTGCTAAATGCTCTAAAAAGCATTTGGGGGTCTCTTGTCTATCACAAGGTAAGATAATTCATACTTTACACAAAAAATATCTTATTATTTTCTTTTCTCTCTCTTTTTTTTTTACTTACTTATATATACAATATTATATTTCTTTCTTATTTATTTTTTTATATTGAAAGTTATCAGACGAGACACAGTCGATGCTACAGGCGCACAAAAATGTTACATTATTGCTGGATTTAGAGACAGATGCGCTGTCAGATCAATTTCTGGACAGTGTAAATTTCCTTGGTTCTCGGAATATATTTTCCTGTTTTGTGTACTTAAATATGTTCCTTTTTTTAAAAAAAAATGTATATGTATATTGTTCGTAGACTTCTTGTCTTTCGTTAGACCCAGCTCTTGTGGATTTGCTGAACCGTACACTTGGGACACCTCATTCAATTCCGGCCAATCAGATTGAGAAATGTATACATGAATTATGTTTGGTAATTGATTCAGCTCCACAAATGTAAGTGTTTCAATTTCTGCTTCATATGTCGCTTATTAAAACAAAAACAAATTAGTTTCTTGGCTCATATCACTCGGTGCGCTATTATGTTGACTTTCTTGGTAATTGGATCGACAAAGGAGGCAAGTGCTATTTAGATTAAAAAAGGAGGAAGAATCCCTGTTTTGGTCAATTAACATATGTTTCTCTTTTTTTCTTCTTCTTCTTCTTCTTTGTACACACATAAAATAGAGTTCTTTGGTCGGACTCATGTACAGTTCTTGGGCAAATCTTTTGGCTTGCCTTCTTGACCAAATTACATTTGAGGCACAAGAGCATGCTTTGGAGATGAATCTTAGGCTCAAATTCTTGGCAAAGGTAGCCTCTTGCTGTGTAGTATATTTGGAGTTTAACTGTAGGTCCAATAACTCCCAAGCGATCTCTGAGTTTGTTTGCGAA